>NC_090922.1:1461512460-1461757460 GCF_040938575.1 Ambystoma mexicanum
GCATGCTCCTGGATGGTGTGAACATGCCACTGTGTGGTGTGAATATGGCCGTGGGCGGTGCGTGCATGCCCCTGGGTGGTGTGAACATCGCTGGGTGGTGTGAACTTACCCCTGGCCTGTGTAAACATGAGCATGGGTGGTGTCAACATGCCCCTGGGCAATGTGAACATGCCCCATGGTGGTGGAATATGCCCCTGGGTGGTGTGAGTATGCCCCTGGGTGGTGGAATATGCCCCTGTGAGGTGTGAACATGCCCCTGGGTGGTGGAACCTGCCCCTGGGCGATGTGAACATGTCTCTGTGAGGTGTGAACATGCCCCTGGGTGGTGGAACATGGCCCTGGGTGGTGTGAACATGCCCCTGGGTGGTGGAACCTGCCCCTGGGCGATGTGAACATGTCCCTGTGAGGTGTGAACATCCCCCTGGGTGGTGTGAACATGTCCCTGTGAGGTGTGAACATGTCCCTGTGAGGTGTGAACATGCCCCTGGGTGGTGTGAACATGTCCCTGTGAGGTGTGAACATGCCCCTGGGTGGTGGAACATGCCCCTGGGCGGTGTGAACATGCCCCTGGGCGGTGTGAACATGCCCCTGGGTGGTGTGAATATGCCCCTGGGTGGTGTGAACATGCCCCTGGGCGGTGTGAACATGCCCCTGGGCGGTGTGAACATGCCCCTGGGCGGTGTGAACATGCCCCTGGGTGGTGTGAACATGCCCCTGGGCGGTGTGAACATGCCCCTGGGTGGTGTGAACATGCCCCTGGGCGGTGTGAACATGCCCCTGGGTGGTGTGAATATGCCCCTGGGCGGTGTGACTATGCCCCTGGGCGGTGTGAACATGCCCCTGGGTGGTGTGAATATGCCCCTGGGCGGTGTGACTATGCCCCTGGGCGGTGTGACTATGCCCCTGGGTGGTGTGAACATGCCCCTGGGCGGTGTGAACATGCCTCTGGGTGGTGTGAACATGCCCCTGGGCGGTGTGAACATGCCCCTGGGTGGTGTGAACATGCCCCTGGGCGATGTGAACCTGCCCCTGGGTGGTGTGAACATGCCCCTGGGCGGTGTGAATATGCCCCTGGGTGGTGGGAACATGCCCCTGGGCGATGTGAACCTGCCCCTGGGTGGTGTGAATATGCCCCAGGGTGGTGTGAACATGCCGCTGGGTGGTGGAACATGCCCCTGGGCGGTGTGAACATGCCCCTGGGCGGTGTGAACATGCCCCTGGGTGGTGTGAATATGCCCCTGGGCGGTGTGAACATGCCCCTAGGCGGTGTGAACATGCCCCTGGGCGGTGTGAACATGCCCCTGGGCGGTGTGACTATGCCCATGGGCGGTGTGAACATGCCCCTGGGTGGTGTGAACATGCCCCTGGGCGGTGTGAACATGCCCCTGGGTGGTGTGAATATGCCCCTGGGCGGTGTGACTATGCCCCTGGGTGGTGTGAACCTGCCCCTGGGTGGTGTGAATATGCCCCAGGGTGGTGTGAACATGCCCCTGGGTGGTGTGAACATGCCCCTGGGTGGTGGAACATGCCCCTGGGCGGTGTGAACATCGCTGGGTGGTGTGAACATGCCCCTGGGCGGTGTGAACATGCCCCTGGGCGGTGTGAATATGCCCCTGGGTGGTGTGAACATGCCCCTGGGTGGTGTGAACATTCCCCTGGGCGGTGTGAATATGCCCCTGGGTGGTGTGAACATGCCCCTGGGTGGTGTGAACATGCCCCTGGGCGGTGTGAATATGCCCCTGGGTGGTGTGAACATGCCCCTGGGTGGTGTGAACATGCCCCTGGGCGGTGTGAACATGCCCCTGGGTGGTGTGAACAGCCCCTGGGCGGTGTGACTATGCCCATGGGCGGTGTGAACATGCCCCTGGGCGTTGTGAATATGCCCCTGGGCGGTGTGACTATGCCCATGGGCGGTGTGAACATGCCCCTGGGTGGTGTGAACATGCCCCTGGGCGGTGTGAACATGCCCCTGGGCGGTGTGAATATGCCCCTGGGCGGTGTGACTATGCCCATGGGCGGTGTGAACATGCCCCTGGGTGGTGTGAACATGCCCCTGGGCGGTGTGAACATGCCCCTGGGTGGTGTGAATATGCCCCTGGGCGGTGTGACTATGCCCATGGGTGGTGTGAACATGCCCCTGGGTGGTGTGAACATGCCCCTGGGCGATGTGAACCTGCCCCTGGGTGGTGTGAACCTGCTCCTGGGTGGTGTGAATATGCCCCAGGGTGGTGTGAACATGCCCCTGGGTGGTGTGAACATGCCCCTGGGTGGTGGAACATGCCCCTGGGCGGTGTGAACATCGCTGGGTGGTGTGAACATGCCCCTGGGTGATGTGAACCTGCCCCTGGGTGGTGTGAACATGCCCCTGGGCGGTGTGAACATGCCCCTAGGTGGTGTGAACATGCCCCTGGGCGGTGTGACTATGCCCCTGGGCGGTGTGAACATGCCCCTGGGTGGTGTGAATATGCCCCTGGGCGGTGTGACTATGCCCCTGGGCGGTGTGAACATGCCCCTGGGTGGTGTGAATATGCCCCTGGGTGGTGTGAACATGCCCCTGGGCGATGTGAACCTGCCCCTGGGTGGTGTGAACATGCCCCTGGGTGGTGTGAATATGCCCCTGGGCGATGTGAACCTGCCCCTGGGTGGTGTGAACATGCCCCTGGGTGGTGTGAACATGCCCCTGGGCGGTGGGAACATGCCCCTGGGCGATGTGAACCTGCCCCTGGGTGGTGTGAACCTGCCCCTGGGTGGTGTGAATATGCCCCAGGGTGGTGTGAACATGCCCCTGGGTGGTGGAACCTGCCCCTGGGTGGTGTGAATATGCCCCTGGGTGGTGGGAACATGCCCCTGGGCGATGTGAACCTGCCCCTGGGTGGTGGAACATGCCCCTGGGCAGTGTGAACATGCCCCTGGGTGGTGTGAACATGCCCCTGGGTGGTGGAACATGCCCCTGGGCAGTGTGAACCTGCCCCTGGGTGGTGGAACATGCCCCTGGGCAGTGTGAATAGGTGGAACATGCCCCTGGGCAGTGTGAATATGCCCCTGGGTGGTGGAACATGCCCCTGGGTGGTGGAACATGCCCCTGGGCAGTGTGAACATGCCCCTGCAGACTGCAATCCTCTCCCTCTCACTCACTGTGGAGGCCCAGGCATTGGTGCCCCCCAGGCACATCAGCAACATCGCTGAAATCAAGACGCACGCCTCGCGCCATTTACACAGAATCTGAGCAGGCTTTGCAGCGCTCGGTTCCTTTGGGGCAGGCTGGATTCTGAAGCCTTCACCTTCTTTCATTTTTCTTTTTCACATTTTGGAACTCTGGCGCGTGGGGCAATAGGCCAGCCAGACTGTGGGGGAATTGCCCCTTTGCCTACCTTGCCAGTCTGCCCATGCCAGCATGACAGGAAAGCACACCACTCATCACGTTCGTTTTGCCTTCCGCAAATGGAACCGTTCCTAGGCAGCATTTATGTGGAAGTGCGATGAGGGCAGCATTAGGAACAGTCAGTGTTTCAAAAACAAGATGCACCCTCTGCTGGTTTTGAAAAGTAGCGCAACATTTTAGTTTGGCCTATTAGGTGGCGCCTGCGCCCCTGTTATTTTCCCAACCATGAACTGCCCAAAGCCACGGTAATCCCTATGGACATTCCCACCCAATCCCTGACCCCCCCACCCCAAAACACCTCCTAATGGAAACTCTTTGAGCTAGCTTTAATCAAGCCTTACCATCAAACTTTGCACTTGAAGTGCATGCCAGTGTTTTTAAAAAAGTCTTTTGACTTAATTGGAGCTGTAAACCTGCTCATGGTGTGATAAAAATGTCTTAACCAGGTCTGCCTTCAGCCATTCGATTTATATGTACTACGTGTATCCTTCAATGAAGTCCTGTTAAAAACAAGCATTGGCAAAGCCAACCGTTTTGGCTTGTGTGTAAGTTTTAGCATTTGATGTCCAGGTACTCTCACACTTTTACACCTGCTACCATCAATGGCCAGTCAATAGCCAGCGGCAGTGCCTGGCAAGTGACTTCCCCATGCCTATAGAAAAGCCCAAACTGTTGGCACTGCCAATGCTTGTTTGCATTGTCATCTCTCTCCCCATTATGCCCTTGAAATTGTGTACTGTTTTCATGAAAGTAAATTACATTCGCGATAATTTACTTCGCTGAAAATACTTTGCGGTGACGTAAAAAATAAAATGTATATGTTTGGGTAAGGGATAAAGAGAGGTGGGCAGGGTAGGGGTGGGGGTGGTGCGATTAGCCTACAGAGGGTATGGGGTAGGCCACATTATAAAAGAAAATCAAATAAATGCACAATGAAATTTCAACATGATTGGCTGAAAGAACATAGAACCCTTGAAATACATTTCCAGGTCCATTTCCCCACAACGCCCACTTGGGCCCAAGCACAGAAGGGGCGCATTTGAGTCCAACAGTGGGATTGGCTACTGCCCTCTTTTTGGAAAAACAGCTAATCTTGCACCAAGCCCTGCATTGTCCCTTCAAAATGCTCCCAAAATGCTGGCAAGTTAAGAAACCTGAGGATTTGTATTATTATCTGGGTATTTATTGAACGCAGACTTAGCTTTGGGAAGCAACCGTGCGCTTTACAAGTCATAGGGGGAAGTACATGGCTAGGGAAGCAGATTGCAATGGATCGATACAAGGGAGCAGGGAGCAAAGCTAACAGGGAGGCGAAGGGCGGGCCAATTGGCAGTAAGTGGGCTAGAAGCAAGCAGGGGAGGAAACAGGGGAGCAGATTGCCCAGTCTCAGGTTAGGTGGTGTGTTCCTAGGTGTTAAGCAGGAGCCATTCCTTGGAGAGCAGGGTCTTGAGCTCCTTTCTGAAATGTAGAAGTGAGAGGCTGGTGTTGGCGGGGAGGAGGTTCCAGAGTCTGGGGCCATAGACGGAGACGCCCGTCTTCTGCTTCTTTCCTTCCATCGTAAGTGGGGTTCAAGTCTGAATGTACCCTTACTTCTGGTGGATTGTAGGCCTCTGGTGATGCTGAGCTACTCAGTGAGGTAGCTTGAGGACTTGAAGGGGACTGACTTGTGGATGTTGCAGCAGGGTTTGAAGGGGATATGTGCTTGCAGCGGCATCCAGTGCAATTTGATACGGGTCTGGGTGATGTCAAATTTACAGAGACCTTTCTCTCATGCTGCAGCATTTAGGACACATCCCCGGGGTGCCAGGGTGGTCACCGGAACGTCGTCCAGCAGGAAATTGCCACCATGCAGGTGGGAGAGGACCAAGGCGGGCCAGCAGATCTGAAATTGTTTACTGGGATGAAGAGGGAAAGTTAGTACCGAGCCATCTGAGTAAGGAGGGGTGTCTGTCCATGTAGCACTCAAGGACCTTGGCAAAGATGGTCCGCTAGGGTGTAAACCCCTCCAGGTTGATAGCAGAGAGCAAGTTATGAATGTCAGGTGAGATTGGAGTTGTTGGTCAGCAGTGAGGATGTAAAGAGCCACATATGACTCCTAGGTACAGTCTGAGCAGCCATCTGGGGCATGCGCGTGTGCTATATCAGGTATCGCGTTACTTTGCCGACAGCAATTACTTCGTGGTACTTTACTGAGGTCATTATGGCCCAAATAATCCGAGCAGTTTATGAACGCCCAGCTACAGAACACTCCCAGCATTCACTCAAGATCCCATACTTCCATCCCTCTCACATATGTGCCTTCAAGTCAGATAGGTGTGCTGACATGTTACCACCTTATTGCTGCCTCACTGCAGGTACTGTTCTAGGTTCCCGCCTCACTGCATCCTTGTCTCTGCTCGGCTTCATAGCCAGCTATTCTGCTGGCACTGGGCCTGAAATAGAGCCTGAGTGGGCCTCTTGGCACCTCACTGCGCCTTCTGCTCTCAGTTCCCGCCTCCCTGCAGCTCAGTCTCTGCTCGGCTACATGGCCGTCTATTCCCCTGGCACTGGGCCTGAAGTAGAGCCTGACTGGGCTTCTTGGGGCCTCACTGCTGGTTCTGCACTAGGTTCCCACCTCCCAGCGGCCTAGTCTCTGCTCGGCTTCATGGCCGGCTATTCCGCTGGCACTGGGCCTGAAGCAGAGCTTGAGCTGGCTTCTTGGCGCTTCACTGCTGGCTCTGCTCTAGGTTCCCGCCTCCCGGTGGCCTAGTCTCTGCTCGGCTTCATGCCGGCTATTCACCTGGCACTGGGCCTGAAGCAGAGCTTGAGCTGGCTTCATGGCGGTTCACTGCAGGTTCTGCTCTAGGTTCAGGCATCCCTGCGGCCTAGTCTCTGCTCGGCTTCATGCCGGCTATTCCTATGCCACTGGGCCTGAAGTAGAGCTTGAGCGGGCTTCTAGGCGCCTCACTGTGGATTCCGCTCTAGGTTATCGCCTCCCTGTGGCCTTGTCTCTGCCCGGCTTCATGGCTGGCTATTCCCCCGGCACTGGGCCTGAAGAAGAGCTTGAGCTGGCTTCTTGGCGCCCCACTGCTGGTCCTACTCTAGGTTCCCGCCTCCCAGTAGCCTAGTCTCTGCTCGGCTAAATGGCCGGCTATTCCCCTGGCACTGGGCCTGAAGTAGAGCTTGAGCTGGCTTCTTGGCGCTTCACTGCTGGCTCTGCTCTAGGTTCCCCCCTCCCTGTGGCCTAGTCTCTGCTCGGCTCAATGGCTGGCTATTCCCCTGGCAATGGGCTTGAAGTAGAGCTTGAGTGGGCTTCTTGGCACTTCACTGCTGGTTCTGCTCTAGGTTCCCGCCTCCCTTCGGCCTAGTCTCTGCTCGGCTTCATGGCCGGCTATTCCCCTGGCATTGGACCTGAAGTAGAGCTTGAGTGGGCTTCTTGGCGCCTCACTGCTGGTTCTGCTCTAGGTTCCCGCCTCCCTTGGGCCTAGTCTCTGCTCCGTTTCATGGCCGGCTATTTCCCTGGCACTGGACCTGAAGTAGAGCTTGAACAGGCTTCTTGGCTCCTCACTGCGGTTCTTGCTCTAGGTTCTCGCCTCCCAGGGGCCTAGTCTCTGCCAGGCTTGATGGCTGGCTATTCCCCTGGCACTGGGCCTGAAGTAGAGCTTGAACGGGCTTCTTGGTGCCTCACTGCGGGTTCTGCTCTAGGTTATCGCCTCCATGCGGCCTAGTCTCTGCTCGGATTCATGGCCGGCTATTCCCCTGGCACTGGGCCTGAAGTAGAGCTTGAGCTGGCTTCTTGGCTCCTCACTGCGGTTCTTGCTCTAGGTTCCCGCCTCCCAGCGGCCTAGTCTCTGCCTGGCTTCATGGCCGGCTATTCCCCTGGCACTGGGCCTGAAGTAGAGCTTGAACAGGCTTCTTGGGGCCTCACTGCTGGTTCTGCTCTAGGTTCCCGCCTCCCTGCGGCCTAGTCTCTGCCGGGCTTCATGGCCGGCTATTCTCCTGGCACTGAGCCTGAAGTAGAGCTTGAGCTAGCTTCTTGGCGCTTCACTGTTGGCTCTGCTCTAGGTTCCCGCCTCCCTGCGGCCTAGTCTCTGCTAGGCTCAATGGCTGGATATTCCCCTGGCACTGGGCTTGAAGTAGAGCTTGACCGGGCTTCTTGGCACTTTACTGCTGGTTCTGCTCTAGGTTCCCGCCTCCCTGCGGCCTGGTCTCTGCCGGGCTTCATGGCTGGCTAATCCCATGGCACTGAGCCTGAAGTAGAGCTTGGGCTGGCTTCTTGGCGCTTCACTGCTGGCTCTGCTCTAGGTTCCCACCTCCCTGCGGCCTAGTGTCTGCTCGGCTCAATGGCTGGCTATTCCCCTGGCACTGGGCTTGAAGTAGAGCTTGAGCGGGCTTCTTGGCACTTCACTGCTGGTTCTGCTCTTGGTTCCCGCCTCCCAGCGGCCCAGTCTCTGCCTGGCTTCATGGCCGGCTATTCCCCTGGCACTGGGCCTGAAGTAGAGCTTGAACAGGCTTCTTGGGGCCTCACTGCTGGTTCTGCTCTAGGTTTCCGCCTCCCTGCGGCCTAGTCTCTGCCGGGCTTCATGGCCGGCTATTCCACTGGCACTGAGCCTGAAGTAGAGCTTGAGCTAGCTTCTTGGCGCTTCACTGTTGGCTCTGCTCTAGGTTCCCGCCTCCCTGCGGCCTAGTCTCTGCTCTGCTCAATGGCTGGATATTCCCCTGGCACTGGGCTTGAAGTAGAGCTTGACCGGGCTTCTTGGCACTTCACTGCTGGTTCTGCTCTAGGTTCTCGCCTCCCTGCGGCCTAGTCTCTGCTCTGCTTAATGGCCGGCTTTATTCCCCTGGCACTGGGCCTGAAGTAGAGCTTGAGCTGGCTTCTTGGCTCCTCACTGCGGTTCTTGCTCTAGGTTCCCGCCTCCCAGCGGCCTAGTCTCTGCCTGGCTTCATGGCCGGCTATTCCCCTGGCACTGGGCCTGAAGTAGAGCTTGAACAGGCTTCTTGGGGCCTCACTGCTGGTTCTGCTCTAGGTTCCCGCCTCCCTGCGGCCTAGTCTCTGCCGGGCTTCATGGCCGGCTATTCTCCTGGCACTGAGCCTGAAGAAGAGCTTGATCTAGCTTCTTGGCGCTTCACTGTTGACTCTGCTCTAGGTTCCCGCCTCCCTGCGGCCTAGTCTCTGCTAGGCTCAATGGCTGGATATTCCCCTGGCACTGGGCTTGAAGTAGAGCTTGACCGGGCTTCTTGGCACTTCACTGCTGGTTCTGCTCTAGGTTCCCGCCTCCCTGCGGCCTAGTCTCTGCTCTGCTTAATGGCCGGCTTTATTCCCCTGGCACTGGGCCTGAAGTAGAGCTTGAGTGGGCTCCTAGGTGCCTCACTGCTGGCTCTGCTCTAGGTTCCCACCTCCCTGCGGCCTGGTCTCTGCTCGGCTTAATGGCCGGCTTTATTCCCCTGGCACTGGGCTTGAAGTAGAGCTTGAGTGGGCTTCTTGGCGCCTCACTGCTGGTTCTGCTCTAGGTTCCCACCTCCCTGCGGCCTGGTCTCTGCTCTGCTTAATGGCCGGCTGGATATTCCCCTGGCACTGGGCTTGAAGTAGAGCTTGAGTGGGCTTCTTGGCGCCTCACTGCTGGTTCTGTCCTAGGTTCCCGCCTCCCTGCGTCCTAGTCTCTGCTCGGCTCAATGGCCGGCAAATCCCCCTGGCACTGGGCCTGGTGTAGAGCTTGACTGGGCTTCTTGGCACTTCACTGCTGGTTCTGCTCTAGGTTCCCGCCTCCCTGCGGCCTAGTCTCTGCTCTGCTTAATGGCCGGCTTTATTCCCCTGGCACTGGGCCTGAAGTAGAGCTTGAGTGGGCTTCTAGGTGCCTCACTGCTGGCTCTGCTCTAGGTTCCCGCCTCCCTGCGGCCTAGTCTCTGCTCTGCTTAATGGCCGGCTTTATTCCCCTGGCACTGGGCCTGAAGTAGAGCTTGAGTGGGCTTCTAGGTGCCTCACTGCTGGCTCTGCTCTAGGTTCCCACCTCCCTGCGGCCTGGTCTCTGCTCGGCTTAATGGCCGGCTGGATATTCCCCTGGCACTGGGCTTGAAGTAGAGCTTGAGTGGGCTTCTTGGCGCCTCACTGCTGGTTCTGTCCTAGGTTCCCGCCTCCCTGCGTCCTAGTCTCTGCTCGGCTCAATGGCCGGCAAATCCCCCTGGCACTGGGCCTGGTGTAGAGCTTGACTGGGCTTCTTGGCGCCTTACTGCTGGTTCTGCTCTAGGTTCCCGCCTCCCTGCGGCCTAGTCTCTAATCGGCGCAATGGCCGGCTATTCCCCTGGCACTGGGCTTGAAGTAGAGCTTGAGCGGGCTTCTTGGCGCCTCACTGCTGGTTCTGCTCTAGGTTCCTGCTTCGCTGTGGCCTAGTCTCTGCTTGGCTTCATGGCTGGCTATTCCCCTGGCACTGGGCCTGAAGTAGAGCCTCAGTGGGCTTCTTGGCGCCTCACTGCCCCTTCTGCTCTCAGTTCCTGCCTCCCTGCGGCCTAGTCTCTGCTCGGCTTCATGGCTGGCTATTCTCCTGACACTGGGCCTGGTGTAGAGCTTGAGCGGGCTTCTTGGCGCCTTACTGCTGGTTCTGCTCTAGGTCCCGCCTCCCTGCGGCCTAGTCTCTGCTCGGCGTCATGGCTGGCTATTCCCCTGGCACTGGGCCTGAAGTAGAGCTTGAGCTGGCTTCTTGGCGCCTCACTGCAGGTTCTGTCCTAGGTTCCCGCCTCCCTGCGGCCTAGTCTCTGCTCGGCTTAATGGCCGGCTATTCCCCTGGCACTGGGCTTGAAGTAGAGCTTGAGTGGGCTTCTTGGCGCCTTACTGCTGGTTCTGCTCTAGGTGCCGCCTCCCTGCGGCCTAGTCTCTGCTCGGCTCAATGGCCGGCTATTCCCCTGGCACTGGGCTTGAAGTAGAGCTTGAGTGGGCTTCTTGGCGCCTTACTGCTGGTTCTGCTCTAGGTGCCGCCTCCCTGCGGCCTAGTCTCTGCTCGGCTCAATGGCCGGCTATTCCCCTGGCACTGGGCTTGAAGTAGAGCTTGAGCGGGCATCTTGGCGCCTTACTGCTGGTTCTGCTCTAGGTCCCGCCTCCCTGCGGCCTAGTCTCTGCTCGGCCTCATGGCTGGCTATTCCCCTGGCACTGGGCCTGAAGTAGAGCTTGAGCTGGCTTCTTGGCACCTCACTGCAGGTTCTGTCCTAGGTTCCCGCCTCCCTGCGGCCTAGTCTCTGCTCGGCTCAATGGCCGGCTATTCCCCTGGCACTGGGCTTGAAGTAGAGCTTGAGTGGGCTTCTTGGCGCCTCACTTCTGGTTCTGCTCTAGGTTCCCGCCTCCCTGCGGCCTAGTCTCTGCTCGCCTCAATGGCCGGCTATGGGGACCTATCCACTTGAACTGAGGTTAATAAGCACGGGGCTTACTCGCTTCCAAATCGCGTGGCAGCATTTTCCAGATGTGCTTCGTTCCCTTTTGATGTAAATACTGCATTTTAGGCGGATTGTAAACTAAAGCTCGCTGTTTATAACTTGAACAGACTGCACTCTGATGTTTACACGCCAGCTTTTTTGTTGCTGTTTGGTTCCAGGGAATACACTGCAGCCCCGGTCGCACGTGGGGGTGAGTTAACGCCTGGGCCCTGCTGTCCGGTCCCGGGCCCCGGGGCGAGGGTCGGTTCCCCAGCAGCCGGCTGACCGGGAGACATGGCCAATGCGCGCAAACCTTCGCCTTTCACTGGCAGATGCTGGCGCTGGGCACCTTTAGAAGATGTGTTGTGTTTGTCACTTTGTGCATTTTTTCTGTGTGTTGTTTTTTTTAAAAAAAAATGATCGTGTGATGGGACGAGGCTCCTCCTCAGCCAGGTTGTGCATTCCAAATGCCCACTCCCTCGCACCACACGCACGCATTTTTCGGGCCGTCGACCGTGTGGACGGGCGACGGCCCATTGAAGTCTATGGACGGCTAGAGGGCTGTCCATGAGTTTTAAAAGAACCATGGCCGGTGATGCACACTCATTTCGGGTGAGTTCAGAGTTATGCACACGCACAATAACCCACGACACAAAATAATGATGCCCCCTATTAGAAAAATATGAACTTTAATGTATTGGGCTCATACAGGGGCACAGCCTAAAAGCAGATTGTTGACTAGACGGGGAGCGAGCCAGCATTAGACTGGACTGCTGCTATGCCCGGATGGCCAGCATCGTGGGCGGTAGCATTCAGTGTGGCTTTACACCCGCATCGTGGGCATTCAGTGTGGCTTTACACCCGCATCGTGGGCGGTAGCATTCAGTGTGGCTTTACACCCGCATCGTGGGGATTCACTGTGGCCTTACACCCGCATCGTGGGCATTCAGTGCGGCCTCACTCCTGCATCGTGGGCATTTACTGTGGCCTTACACCCGGATCGTGGGCATTCAGTGCGGCCTCACACCCGCATCGTGGGCATTCACTGTGGCCTTTCACCCGCATCGTGGGCATTCAGTGCGGCCTTACACCCGCATCGTGGGCATTCAGTGCGGCCTTACACCTGCATCGTGGGCATTCACTGTGGCCTCACACCCGCATCATGGGCATTCAGTGCGGCCTTACACCTGCATCGTGGGCATTCACTGTGGCCTCACACCCGCATCGTGGGCATTCAGTGTGGCCTCACACCCGCATTGTGGGCATTCAGTGCGGCCTTACACCCGCATCGTGGGCATTCAGTGTGGCCTCACACCCGCATGGTGGGCATTCAGTGTGGCTTTACACCCGCATCGTGGGCCTTCAGTGTGGCCCTACACAGGCATTGTGGGCATTCAGTGTGGTCTTACACTGGCCTGCGTATGGTTCGGTGCTGCGGTCCAAGTAACCATGATGTGATGAAGTGACTCCTGATGCGTAGGAATACAGACCGCCTACCACCCCCTCACACAACCATCAAAGCAGCAGTGCTCCCAATCATGAAAGAGAAACAGGTGCCGCCAAGACATATACCTCCTTCACCTTGTGTGGTAACGTGTGCTGAGGGAAGGCTGTTACTCTTAGGAGAGGTGGGAATGGGAGGCAGTAGTAACTCAAACATCGAAGCATGAAAGGCTGAAATAAAGACCCGGTCCATTCAAGGTTCTTTTTTTAAAATGGATTGTGTTCACGGTTTGTACATGAAAACATTACACACAAATTAAATATATAAAACATTAAATAATAACATTTAATACATTACAAACAACCATTCTAAACAAAACTCACATTAAACATAGAATCTTAATTACACAATCCATTTCCTTAAAATCCTATACACAAAAAGACACAATAAATCAACTAAGAGTAAAGACCCTGCCTCTCACCACTCCTCTCTCCTGGAGCAATCACTTTCTCCATTCCTCCCATCTCTAACTCGCAGGCCAAGCTGGCTCCAGCACTGCCACCTACCTTCTCGGTCATCCGACCCATGAAGCGTGTGTCAGTTGAGGCTTTTACCGCCACTTTCTCTCTCCCTCCTCCACCTCTGGCTGACTCACATCCTGAAACAGCCCTTTCCATGCTCCACTCTTCTATCTCTGATACTCTCAATTTTCTTGCCCTGTCATCAGGATCCGCTTGAAGCCAAGTGCAACTCCTGGTATGACTCCGACCTCGTCACTCTTAAACGCAAGTGTAGGGTGGCTGAGAGGAAATGGATGGCATCTTGTGCATCCTCTGACAAACTGGCCTGCCACCTGCTCCAAAGACAATGCCAGCACTCTGTCCGCATAAGAAGAGAGCCCACATCCAAGCCTGCGTCTCTGAGGCATCTAACAACTCGGCTGAACTCTTTAAAATCTGCAAGGAGCTGGACAATCCTGCTGCAGTCTCTACCTCTCTTTTCCCCTCTAAGGCCCTCTGCACGGCCCTGGCTTCTCATTTAATCTCTTAAACCCAGGGCATCCTGTCCACCCTCCCGTCTTATCCTCCCTCTACTCTTTCCTCCACCTCCGGCCCCCCTGTGGCCAGCTGTCCTCCTTCTTTCTTTTCCTTTCCTCTGTTCTCCCCTGATGAGGTTTCTAGCCAAGTCCGATCTATGAAAGTCTTGTCAAAACAGGTTCCTCCCCGTTCTACTGAAACTATCAAGGACCAAATTGACACCCTCGCGCCTGCCCTGGATGACTTCTGCAATCACTCCTTCGCCACTGGAGCCTTCCCTTCCCCCCTGAAGTACTCTCTTGTGCACCCTCTTCTCAAGAAACCCTGAGCCGACACCTCCTGCCTGGCTAACTATCGCCCGATCTCAAACTCTCCTTTCCTGGGCAAACCCCTGGAAAAGTTGGCCATCTCCCAGCTTAATCTTCACCCTGAATCTGTTGGTTGTCTCCATGACCTTCAGTCTGGCTTCAGAGTAGCCAGAAGCACGGAAACTGCTCTTACTGATCATCCGTGAAGACCTGCTCTCTAACCTTGATTCTAATTTCCCCTCTGTCCTCATCTTACTCGAACTCTCTTCTGCCTTTGACACGGTCAACCATGCCATCCTGCTCAACCGTCTCCATGATAACCTGGATATCACTGATCAGTCCCTGGACTGGCTGACCTCATTCCTCTCTGATCGACCCTCCCAGGCCCAACTCGGTTCCTTCCTTTCTTCTATCTCATTCTCTACCTGTGGTGTTCCCCAGGGGTCTAACATCTCTCCCTGGCTCTTCAACCAGTACCTGGCACCTCTCGCCCACTGCATTGCTGCTCTCTGATACAACTTTCAGTGCTATGCAGATGACACTCAGCCCGTTTTCAGGCTCCCCTCTGCCACCTCTTCTCCTTCTCTCATCTCCGACTGCCTGTCTGTTATCCAGGAGTGGTGTGCCGCCAATGATCTCTCCATTAATACCAGTAAGATGGAGATTCTCCTCATCGGCACACGGTACCCTCCTTTCCTGTCACTCTCTGGCCAGCCTCCCCTGGCCCTCTTCCTGCTCCCACCTGTGAGGCTATGAACCTCAGGGTCATCTTCGACTCCACACTCTCCTTTTCTCCATATCTCTGACATCTCTAAGAAGTAAAACTACCAACTGCATCTCCTCAGAGGTATTCCTCATTTCCTCTCCTTCCTCCGGAAGCTCACTGGCTCTGGGTCTCTGTAGGCTGGACTACTGCAACAGCCTCTTTCTAAATCTGCCTGCTTCCACTCTCTGCCCTCTGCAACTCATCCAGAATAGGACTGCTAGACTTGTCCTTGGCCTCAAGCACAGGGATCTTATCTCCCCAGCACTCACATCTCTTCATTGGCTCTCAGTGGCTGCAAAGATTAAGTTGAAGACCCTCTGCATTGTCCACAAGGCCTTCTGGGGCCTGGGTCCTCAATATCTTTCGCTTCATAAATACCTTCCTACTGGAGCTCTTCGCTCCTCCACCTCCAATTCCTTCAGGGTCAGACTTTTCTCCAAGCAACGAGCTGGGGGTAGATCTCTTCCTTCGGCTGGGACCTCCCCCTGGAACAGCCTCCCTGCCTCTCTGAAACCTGAGGAGAACCATCTCCGGTTCCGGAAGCACCTCAAGACCTTTCTCTTTGCTTCTGCCTTCTCTCTTCCTCTCCCCCGCTGATCTCCTGTCCGATACTGCACTGGTCACCTGGCTACCCTCTGATGTCAGGCCCCGCTCTCTGCCCACCCAGTTGCATACCCGCACTGCTTCCTGGCAACCGTTGCACTTGGGTCTGTATCTGTAACCCTGCAGTCCCCCTACCTGCACTTATTGGACACCCGCTGTCTGCACTTACCCTTGCACTTGCCACCTGCTGGCCGCACTTCTTGTTATTGTTTAATCCTATGTACAGCGCTGCCACCCTTACCCTCCCCTGGCACTTTTTCCCCTCCCCTCACCCCTTTACTTGCGCGATCTAAATGTCACTTGGCCTAGTAAGACTGTTGTCATTGTCCTCCCTCTGTTCCCCTTCCCTTGCCTCGTTGCGCCTTGAAACACTTGTGTATAGGCGTGTTATAAATGCCATATCATATCATATCATAGCAGGGAAAGTTGCAAAAATGAAACATTTCCCTAATACTCATCTTCATCCCTCTTTTCCTGTTGCAAGACTGAGTCATCTCAGAGGGGAGGATAGCTATGCTAGGGGAAACCCCTTGGGCAAAGGGGCCCTGGCAAATTGTTGATGCACGTCTCAAACTGTTCAAGCGTAGCATAAAGATGGGACATATCTTGATGTTAGAAATGAAGGAGGAAGTGCTCCCCGCGGTTCATAGTGATAATACCGAATTAAAAAATCTCGAAAACAAAAATCTCGAATACAAAAGGCCGAAAAAAAAAATATCGAATTTTTTTTTCAATGTGTTTTTTTCAAAATGGGGGGGTTCCCCCCAACCCCCCTTTTTTCATTTTTTTTTTATTTTACCCCTTTTTTTACTTACCTGACCCCAAAAACATATAAATAAATAAATAAATAATTCGATATTTTTTTTTCGATATTTTTGTTTCGGGCTTTTTGTCATTCGAGATTTTGTTTTCGAGATTTTGACTGACCACCGCTCCCTGCATGGACTGAGCGAGAGAGAATCCAGGTTCATGGCGCAAATGTATCCACCAAAAGGAGAAGAGGAATTCTTGCAGCCGTTGGCCCAGATTGACAGCACACTCCCCAGTTTGGTGGGTCTCTCATCCATGGCCCCCAGAGGAAGCGGCAATGAAAGACGCTCTGGATAAAAAGGCAGTTCAGCTCACTTGTCACTTAGGACCAACACTTAAGCACCCTACACTGCAGGAGTAGCCTTGGGAAGCTTCAGGAAGCTGCGGAAAGCAAATGGGGAGGACCAGTTGGGTATGTGCTCCTATCCCGGTGACCCTAAAATCCCAAGCTAAGCTGTTATCAGGTCTAGCCTGTGATGGGGTGAAGTCATCAGCAATAGTCCTGGGGTGCTCACCTGCGTCCTCGTCATTTGCATGTCAAAGGCAGTCACAAGGATAGTTATTAGGAAAACACTGCGATGAAGAACCCGTTTCAAGGGCAGATGCTTTTTGGAGGCACCCCAGAGGACAATGTTCACAGAGAGTTCAAGGCTGACAAATCTGATGACAAGTTGTGCAACATGTCTCAGGAAAACTCAAGGATCAGATCGGTTGCCGCAGGGAGGAATAGCAAAGTCCAGTCAGCCGGCAAAGTTGCATGCAAGTACAACTTAAATACAAAGACAGGAGTTGGCTCACAAAGCTGAGGCACCCATCTCACCGCCATAAATCAGACGTCCTGACACAAAGAAGATGGGTGCAAGACTTTTCCGCTACCTGGCCCGCACTCTCATCTGACCTTTGGACGAACAGGATAATTCGGTAAGGGTATAAGATCAAATTTTCCTCTCGCTTCCGCCTCACTCCTCTTCCCAGAGGCAAGTCCAAAAATCTAGTGATGATTTGAAGAGATCCCGCAATGCAGGAAAAATGGGAATCTTAGAGTGACCAGGAAGACGAAGGTAGAGGATTCTATTTCATCGTCTTATCGATTCCAAAACCAAATGGCAAATTCAGGCTCGTACTTGACCTCCGGAGGCTGAATGAACATGTTTCATCACAGCACTTCAAGATGGACATCCTACGGCACATAATCAGGGATAAGGACCTCCAAGCATCCCGGGACCTAGAGGATGCAAACATTCATGTTCCCATCCATCAGAGGTGTCAGACGTTCATGATCTCAGTGGCAGGGATGCACTTACAATGCAGGGCCTTTGGTCTTAAGAAGGGTCCTTGAGTTTTTACCAAGCTTCTAGGTCCAGCAGTAGCATATGTGCACAAAGGAGGAACTCAGACTTTCTCATATCTAGATAATTGGTTGAGCCATGGAGTAGCTGGATGAACATGTGACAGTATAACGCAGGATATTGGAGTGTCTGGGGCTCCTACTGAATTTGGATACATCCCACCTAATTCCCTCACAAGATCTCCAGTTCATAGGGGCTTAGTTTTGTATATCCAGGGGTCTGGTCATGGTTCTGGAAGATCAAGCAGTAATCCCTGTTGAGTGCACACTTTGGAAAAAGAACTAGCATTCACCATGATGATACTCTGGGTACAGTGTCCCTTGGCAGCCAGTGTTTTTGTAGTCCCAAGAGCAAGACTCCACATGTGTCTATTGATTTCCCATCAGGGGTATGGTGGGTGGATGCATGGCCATTCAGTGGCCAGAAGAGCTTTTATATGTTTTTCTCACTCTTGCCAAGTTTGACAAAGTCAAAGAGATTCAGACTCTTAAGTGGTCCTGGTGCCTCGTGTGTGACTCAGTCCAGTATCATCTTCTAGTGGGGATCTTTGGAAGTAAAAGCCAGGGATTGGCAAGACACTGTGTGACTCTTTGGCTAGCCAGGGTGGTGCTCAATTCTAGGCCCTCCGCCCCAAAGGGTTATGGGAAGCACTGGAAGAATGTATCATCTTGGTGTCTGAATAATTTGATGACGACCTTTCTATGTTCTATACCATCAATCTATCAGTTGCTCTAGGAAGTCTTTGTGAACAGCACAGTTGGCAGCGATATGAAACTTTAGAGGAATGCACCTTGGGTTCTGACAGTGACATTCTTGTGGCAAGTTGCTGATGAGTTTCTGGCTGGTGAGACCCATGGTTCACTGAGATGGCATTGTGCAGTTCTCCATTTCGACCAGTAGAAACAATCGATATTACGTATGTAACTATGCAATCTGTATTTTTGGTTGGCGATTACCTCAGCCCACAGGCACCGGTTGGTGAACTTATTGGCATGTCTCCATTTCTTCAGTTTCATTTCGGCTCTATCATTCCGATATGTGATCCTACATATCTTTGTGGAGTGCTCTTTAAGTTTAACCAATCACAAGACATTGTGCTTCCTGCTGCAGTGTATTTTGTTATATTTATGGCTAGTAGTACACATAGACGTGACACACCGATCTTCATACAATCCCACCCCACAACTCAAGGCAACGAACAGACAGTGAGGGACCACACATTGAAATGTATTTAAAAGAATTATTAGACTACAACATGGCCGACAGGTTAACCTAGCCTACATCATGTGACTTGGTAGAATGAGGAAATAAAAACAGCCCCAAACAATGTATTGTAATTTCGTCTGAAGAAGTCCCTGAGGGAGGGATGGAACGCGTGGCGCAATTTGACATGGCAGGACTGTCAGGAACTGTTCAGTAAGACCTTGTTGGTTCTTTTAAATGACATGTTTTATATGTGGATTTTATAAGAATATAAGATTAAAGTTATTTTTGCACCTTACAAGACCGAGTGCTCTTGCAATTTTGTGTTAACCCGTGTGTTTCAATTATATAACTTCCTAAAATAAATTTTGGTCTGTCTAGTGGTCAATCGAGAGCACCCACTAATAGCAGGCTTCTTCACCGCATTAGCAAGAGTTGTTGGAGGATAATATATATATATATATGACTGACTGAGCTGACCGAGCGCAACCGGCGCTTGGCGACGTCCCTCTGCCCAACTTGCTGCCCATCCCTTTCCCGCTATGACTCCAACCTAAGTTGTGTACCACCATCTCCTCGCAGCACAGCCTTTATCCCGCGAGAAACTATACATCAACTCCAACCGCCCGATGGTGAGTCCCGCTTCCCAGACCTCTCCCCGCAACTCCCACCAATACTCATTGACTGACCTAAGGAATGCCCCTGATGAACATTGCACTCGCTATGGTAATTTGCATTCTTCTGTACTTTCTGCTATACCTGCTTGCCTTAATGCACTGCCCTGATTTGCCGGTCTAATTGTTAAACACCCACTTGTTACCCCGCAACGCCGCAGGCTGCCCCTCTCGTTTCCCGAGCCACTGGCTGACTCGCGTTTTACTGCTACCATTACGTGCCGGGCTAGCAGCCCTACGCTTGCTGACCGTGCTCACGTTCTGACTGGTACCTTCCGCACTCAATCTGCGACCTCCTTGCCTATGCTAGTAAATGTATATGCTCCGAACTGTACCACTTTATGCACTTGTAACCTCCACTGCCTCCTTGGAAAACTGCTTACGTTCCTATGAAAAGTACTTGTCGTGTGCACCTCTGTGACCATGACTGCCCGCTTCACTGCATATTGAACTTGAGTCGTCTTGGATTCCTTGTGTGCATTCTACCTAATTTGCTCACTTCGAAACCCACCACCTTTCTTTAATTGAACTCAAACTAATAGCCGCAGCTATGCATTTTTGTTGGCCTTCCACAGCTAACCCAGATAACACCACCAATGCCTTGATCTACACTCCCAGTGGGCCCTTTGCAATCTTTGCTGCTATTAGGATCTTGAACCTGATTCGAAGTCGCCTGAGCCCCCTATAGTGACAACACCTTGTGGCTATATCCACCTAGTGTATGTTGTTCTGGCACAATACTACAGCAGCCCTCAGTTTCACTGAATCATAGCTCCTCGTATACCTTCCGCACTTTAAATTTGCACTATAATTATCTGTATAACAAGTGAATTATCAGCACCCAATACATGTGTAACTAGCTTGCCCAATCCCTACCTTCTACCAGCATCCCACACCTACATTGAACCTACTTGACCAGCACCCATAAGTGAAACACTTGTTGGTGTTAACCCGGCCGGCCCAGCTCCCACCTCGCCCATACACCCTTGGAATCACAGGACCCGGACTCCTACTTACTTACTTACTGGCTGCCTGCACACTAGCCTAGCACCCATACATTATGTATCTACCAGCCATCTACACAGTCCTACTTAGGACAATCCTTCACTTGCTCCCCTCGATCAACTATTCAAGCCCACACTCTACACCCACCCCCACTGCAGCCACACCACCCAATATTACGACGCCTACTCAGTCCCTCACACCCCACGCTGACATGCAAACATTTCTCAAAACGGCCAGCCCCTGCAGTCTCACTGCCAGAAACCTTAGACTACACGTCAGGCTCTCCAAAATATTTGAACCACTCGCCAGCTCATCGATCCATACCAAAACAAGAAACAGTAGGATGCCATGTCCCAATGCCGTACCTACTAACCCTTCTGCTAATTCTCTAATGCACAATCCAGCCAAATCTCCCTCCATCCACAATTCTAACAATCAGGGTCCCTCGATAACATCTACCAAGACCATTACACCACACATCAGAGGTGCCCTAACAAACTCCCCTTCTATAGTAGCCCATACCACAGAAATAGCAGACCTCATTTAGTTAGAAAAATTGGACTTTCTAGCCATCACTGAATCCTGGCTCCACACTGCAGGAGGCCCTGCCCTCATGCTAGCTATCCCAGAGGACTACACAATATTCAGAGCCGACAGAACCGAATCCTGAGGCGGAGGCCTCGCCATAATCGCCAAAACTTATCTCAACATGAGACTCGCCCCAGCTGATAAATCTGACTCCTGCAAATCCCTCACAGCCAAACTGCCCATTGCCAATTCCCAAACACTCCCTATCCCTCTTCTTTGCAGACCTCCCGGTCCCTTGGGATCATTTGAGGAGGACCTCACCACCACCCTCACCGACAACCTAAAAAACACAACTGAGAACATTCGCCTAGGTCACTTCCACCTGGGGTTTAAAGACCCCAAAGCCCAACATACCACACTAATTGCTGATACTCTGGCAGAATTAGGCTTTAACCAAAAAGTGACCCTTCCTACACACAACAAAGGGAGGACCCTCGACTGGGTTGTAGACTACAACTGCTCTGCCTCCATCACTGCCATTTCCACCCAGCCATGGTCTGACCAACACCTCCTCTGCTTCTCCCTTGAGGCCCTAACTCCAACTCCCCCCAATAACACGCTAGCCCCAGCCATTCTCACCAGAAACAAAAAAAATATCATAGCCGAAAAAGGTTGTCCCCCTCATTCTTCCGACCCTGAACTCACTCACAGAATACACAGACCCCCCTCACCCTCGTAGACGAATATAATAAAATAATGACCTCATCACTAGACTCCATCGCTCCACTGAAACTTAGAAAAAGCAAACCTAAAAGGCATCTGAACACTTGGTTCTCCCCACACCTGAAAACACTTAGACTTGAAAAACGTAAAAGTGAACAGATATGGAGACAATCACCTTCAGACATTAATAAGACCAACCTCAATAAAATAACCGCCCGTTATAAGAAATAAATAATTCTGGCCAAGAAAGACTCCTACAACCAGAGAGTCTCCCAATCCAACTCCAGCATAAAACAATTGTTTACCATCCTTAAAGAGTTGGAAACCCCCATCCCAGTCCTAGACACGTGTGTGAAAGACAAACACTGGTGCACTAGCATCCAAAATGCCCTATCCAACAAAGTAGCAGCCCTACTGATTAAGATATCCAACAAAAAAGAAACCCTTCTCCGCACCACCCCTACTGCCAACTTCGCCCCGTCTACTCAAAAGCCCACACCTAAACCCTTACTCCGCTTCTGTTTTCCCAAAGTATCCACCCTAGAGGTCGAAAATGTCATACTCACCCTCAAACCATCAAACTGCCAAGGTGATCCCTGCCCTTCGCAAATCATTAAAGATGCAGCAAGAGACCTTTCACCTTTCATTTTGAAACTCATCAATTCCCCCTTCTCCACAGGAATTGTCCCGAGCAACCTTAAAGAGTCTTGGGTTCACCCACTACTCAAAAAACATTCTCTGGACCCCTCTATAACCACCAACTACAGACCCATCACCACTGTCCCCTTCCTGTTTAAAATCTTAGGCAAGGTAGCTTACCTTCAAATACAGCAATACCTAGAACAGAACCACCTCCTGGGAGTCAGTCAGTCTGGCTTCAGACCACAACACGCGACTGAAACAGCACTGATAGACCTCAAGGCACAAATCGACACTGTCAGAGACAATGGTAAAGCCGCCCTATTACTACTCCTTGATTTATCAGCGGCGTTTCATTTAGTAGACCACAAAATACTCTGCAACCACCTAGACTCGGCAGCGAATTTCTCGCAAGAAGCGACAGGCTGGATACAATCTTTCCTAAACATAGGACCATGTCTTTTTTTTCACCTCTGCATCTGCCGACCCCATCCCCATCACCTGTGGGGTGCCGCATGGATCTTGTGTTTCCCACATTCTGTACAAATTCTCCACGAAGCCCCTTTTCGATGATCTCGATGGTCTTGGTATCACCTACACCAACTATGCTGATGATACCCAGAACCTCATACCGTTGACAGGAGATTACTACAAGGATTTGGCCTTGGTGAATAGGGTGCACCTCATCATCCAGGCATGGATGGCCTCTTATGGTCTATGCCTGAATGATGACAAGACTGAGCTCGTCATCCTTGGCACCACCCTCAACATCAACAAACTCGGCCATAACTACACGAGCTTCATCAAAGACGGAAACAACATCAAGGTAGCCAAAGAAGTCAAAACTCTAGGTTTTTACATAGACGCCACCCTCTCCTTCACCAAACAGGTCAGCTCTATGGCCTCCTCTACCGCCTATACATGTAAATTAATCAGATCGGCCAAACTCTTCCTCTCCACCAATAGATGCAGCACCCTGGCCAGAGCCCTAATTTTGTCAAAACGGGATTATTGTAATGCCCTATACCTAGGAGCGAACAAATATATTACAAACAAAATCAGGATTTTACAAAACAACGCACTTAGAGCAGCACTGAGCATCCCCAAAAAAGAACATATTTCCGACATAAGGAGAGCCAACAACTGGCACACCACAAAAGACAACATTTCGCTAAAAGTAGCCTCACTTACACACAATTGCCTTAATAACACCGCCTCACGATACCTCATAGACAGATTCAAGAGATACTCCCCATTCGACCTACCAGAACCGCAAATTCCAACCTCCTCACAGTGCCTAGATTCAAACGCTCCAAAACTGGAGGTACTAGCTTCCCGGTGAAAGCTGCCCAACACTGAACACCCCCCCCTGCGCCTTAAGGGTAATCCAAACGTACCCACACTTTAGGCTTAATTACATTCATTGGATCAAGGAAAACGACTGCTAACTTACCTCTGCCCATCCGTCCCTACCCACTCAGTGACCTGAAATTCCCTCCCTCCTGTGCACATATGGCAAACTGCTGCTTGTATTTTGTACTCTGCATTCTTTTTTTTTTGTATATATATATATATATATATATATATATGTATATCAATGTACAGCAATATAACCAAGCTGAAAATATCCTTGCTTCTTTCTGCGCCCTGATACCCCTGGGTCTCGCGCGCCTAATAAATAATAAAACAAACAAACAAAATCATATTCCACGGTTCAGATCGGGCGTGTGGTGGTAAAGTGATGGCGCAGACCACGAGGTGGGAGAGAGAATACGCAGATGCAGTGAAAAATTGTAAAACGGGTCCCAATTTACTCACAGCTCCTCTGCTCTGGGCCCTTCAACGAGGTGCCACCAGCAGTTACAGCAGAAAGCACCATGCATTGCCCAGCAAGCGCAGTGCCGATCTCCCGAAGCAGACACATTTCCAAAGATGCCCCAGCTGGACTGGACAGCAGACCTTGGTTGATGACCACAATGAAGGGCGACCCCCATGGCACTGTGGGCACACTGAGTTGGCAAATAAACCTGGTCAGGGTCAGGCAGGTTCCGATCTTGACAGCGGATAAACACGGCCGCGAGACAGGTCACACTTCATTGTAGGGAGCAGCTGCTGAAGGCAGCAAGGCGCCTGTGCCACAAGGCAAGGATCTGCCATGTTCCAGCCTACAAGGTGTTAGTAAAGGGATTACCCGCATCATTTGATCATCCAATACAAATCAAAAAGCTAGGGCTTCTACACCCTCACCCGATGGCAATCCGTCACACATGGCTACAGTTATGGCTTGTGGCATTGCTGTGGCTGACATTGTTCCCATCAGGTTCTGGGACAGTGTATTTCCTGGTAGCTGCCTGCATTACTTACTAGTAGTCATCATTTCTCCTAGTCCTACTCTTCCTCGTCACAGTGCTTACGTGTGGGGTGCCGACCTCCATGACTGTAACACATTTCCATGGCTGTAACACACTTCAGTTGATTTGGGTTTGCTTTGTGCCTTCTTTCCATTGAAGCACAGTTTCCCCAGTCTGTCACGACCCTCAGCCCTGATCCCCACTGGCAAGCCCATTGGCCAGGTGAAATCAGGGCTCGGATCACTAATAAGGCCTGGCATCCACTTTTCAGGTCCTCTTCCTTTGGCGCCAGGCTCATCAGTAAGGAAAGACATCTGCTTGAGGAACTACTTTATTTAGGCTTTCAGCCAACATGGAGGCATCCACATAGCTTGATTCCTAGAACCAAGCTATGCGGTCTAGTGTTTTGGGTGTGGTGGCCTAGGGACTACTTTACCTGGACTACTTTACAGTGGCTATTTAAACCACACCCGAACAAGACAACATGCTTCGCGTTACTTTGCTTCTAGCAACGTGACGCTCACTGTGTCCAGCTTTCTCACGAGCCTGGTGAATTCTGGACCTGCAGAAAAACCAAGAACATTGTTAGCAGCAGAATCTTACCTGCCTTCATCATCCTTCACTGCTCGCAGCTCCTGAGCAGCTCTGTTGGTGGAGTTCACCGCCCGGATCGAAGGACCTGAGAAAAGGAGGAAGACATCATTAAAGGAGGTAGTGGAGACATTACAACCACAAAGCGCTTAAAGACTTACCTGGTTGGTTGCTTTTTGGCCGGCATAGCTCTGGAACGCCATCTGCGCTGGGAACTCACCGCGACCTACGAAAAGAGAAAAGCACAGTGAGCACAAGACATCGCTGCGCTACGCAAAGCGCCTCCTTACCGCATCATAGCGCTTAGCGCGCCATCATCTCCCGGTGAGAACCAGCATATCTAGTTCGCCAAGCAGACACTCCGCGCTCATAGGGAGATAAAAAAAGAGACATTTAGAACAGAGAAAAGGCATTCAAGAATTACGACGCCATCAATCGCAGGAAGACCTACCTGAAAGACACTACAAGGGCAGCAGTCAGTGAAGTAACTGACCGCACGCGCCCACAAAAGACAACGCGCCCCTGTCCAGAGAGCAGGACTGAGAGCCCACCAATTCTGACAACCAGATGAGAAGAGAACTTGGAGGGGCTGGAAACACAAGGGAGGTGGGGGAAAACTTACCTTGGTCGCCCAGTCCTAATATAGTCTTCATTTCCAGGCGGAATCCCATCGACACCGAGACCACACCAGGGAATCATTGGCAAGGGCACTAACGACCAACTGGCTTGGTGGCGTCCCCGTGGATACTAGGTGAGCGTAACACAGTCTTCCGCGATGCAATAATCAATCATTACCAAGTAAACCGAAGACGCACTTGTCCACTTTATTGGTGACAGAAGCAGGTCGTAAGTACTATGACGATGAAGAGAATTCTCCTCCACATTCCTTTTCCTCATCCCAGTCCTTAACATGTAGGGCATATCAAACTGAGCCATGGTGAGACCCATGAAGAACAACACATGACACTGTAGTCTGCTACTAGCACACAATGCACCACCTGTTTATTTCCTGATGAAATGACACCAACCTTCTCCCTTCCTTGTGAAGGCTGGAGAGCAACACACTTGTACCAAAGCAAGTAGAACCTTGTCTGCGCGCGTTCATGCAGTAGTGCCCTGTAAAGGGTTTTGGATTAGACCAGATGGCTGCCCTACAAATGTACCTGTCTTATTATGATGGCATTTACTCAGCGCGGGCCTAGCGTTGAGAAGCAACGGAGCGCTTTACAGAGGTATACAACAGTACAGAACAGTACAGATGCATAACGGAGCACTTTACAGAGGTATACAACAGTACAGATGCATAACGGAGTGCTTTACAGAGGTATACAACAGAACAGATGCATAACGGAGCGCTTTACAGAGGTATACAACAGTACAGATGCATAACGGAGCGCTTTACAGAGGTATACAACAGTACAGATGCATAACGGAGCACTTTACAGAGGTATACAACAGTACAGATGCATAACAGAGCACTTTATAGAGGTATACACAATACAGATACACAATGGAGCACTTTACAGAGGTATACAACAGTACAGATGCATAACGGAGCACTTTACAGCGGTATACAACAGTACAGATGCATAACGGAGCACTTTACAGAGGTATACAACAGTACAGATGCATAACGGATCACTTTACAGAGGTATACAACAGTACAGATGCATAACGGAGCGCTTTTCAGAGGTAACAACAGATATACAGCGGGGGGGGGGTAGGATACAGAAGGGCACAAAGGGGGGGAACAGGTGAGCCGGGTGGCGGGGAGAAGAGGGGAGGGCGACTGACTAACAAGTCAGGTGGCACGTGGGGCGACGTGATGGCCTAGGTGTTGAGGAGGAGAGACTCCTTGAAGAGGCGGGTCCTGAGTTCTTTTCTGAATTGTAGGAGCTTGGGGGCAAGTCTGACACTGACGGGGAGGAGGTTCCATAGTCTTGAGGGTTAAGATAAGAAAACCAGTGAATTGTATACTAATAACACCTGTTATTACAGCGCTTAGAAGCAGAAAGAATCAAGCATGAAGGGCCTTATAGCAAACAATGTTTTTTCTAATAATTGCAGTAATGATGGTAATTATTACAAGCAGACCATAGGCCTCCTGCTGATCGCCATGTAACTGTACTGTGATTATGACTGGTGTTTTCCTGCCCTCCCCCTTACCCCCCATATGTACGGCCCCTGGCTTTCCTGAGAAAGGGGATGTATAGCGCTGAAAGGCCTCCATGAAGGGAGCCGGGGAAAAATACCAGTACAAGCCGAGACGGAGAGCCCAGAGGAACAAAAAATAAACTGAAAACTGAAACCAAAATATGCAAACACACATTTGAACAGAGCCACAGCTATGAAACACGCCTAACGAGGCAAATGGCAAATTACAGCAATTGGCGTTAATTAGCAGCAGAAAAGGCAAACCAGCAGGAGCCGTGTGACAGAGTGCAGGAAAGCAAGGTAAGTGAGCTGATTACATAAGCTAAACACTCTGTGCAAAGGAAACGTTACTCAAGGTGAATGCCCAAAGCCAAACAGGATGTGGCACCAGGCACTCAATGGAACGCCCCCGGAAATAGAAAGCTTCACACACATCGCCACCACCAGGCCAGACCCTGGTCCAACGCCTCCTAAAATACATGAATAACGAGTGTGGAGCTATCCAGCCTGGAGGATGGTAGAGACAGACTTTACAATAAAAGCACAGAACATTGAATGAATAGACATTATAACCATCAAACCACAGAAGCTAAACGGAAACAAACATACGCCGAAACGACATACCCATAAAACACTGTATTCTGAATCGATTAAAGAGAGGTGATGAGCCAGACAATTATGGGCAGTCCAAAGTGAAATAATGTGCTCCATGAGCTTCAGAACAGCTAAAAGAGTGGGGAGTAGCTTGATTTCGGAGGGGAGGGTGTTGCAGGCCCAGGGACCCCAACAGAAAGAGCCTGCATGGGCAGAGAAGCAATATGTCTAATAGACAGTCCCCGAACTCAGGGTAATCCTCTGCCCTCAGGAGATAGGAGGTTCAGACGCAAGGCGTGCTGGGCCTTGCTTCTAGATTCCCATCCTTGCAGGTGATGCGGCAGATCTTGAACCGTGAATCAGGAGCCTATGGGAAGAGATTACGGAGAGACTAAAATGCCGACCATGTAACGGGCTGGGGAGCGTTCCGCAGTCCTCCGCGGGCCAGAGACGAGCCTGGAGGACCTGTGAGTGCTGCATTACTTCCGCCTAAGCAAGGTAGAGCAAGGGCCAGGACGGCAGTATGATGGAGATCTCAGGAAGGCATAAAAAGGCTAGATCGTCTGCAAAAAGAGGCTGTGGCCAAATGAGAAACTTTCCTTCTGAAGCATGAGGTGGAATCAAGAGTGAAAATGGCCTTTACAGAGAACCCCTATACACTAATTAGATCACCCATCACCCATAAAAACCTACAACCACAATCAATAACCAAATCACTGATAAAAACCTACAGCCCCAGGCACTGATCTAGTCACCCATCACCCACCAAAACCTACAACCACAATCAATAATCAAATCACCCATAAAAACCTACAGCCCCAGGCACTGAAAGTCACCCATCACCCACAAAAACATACAACCACAATCAATAATCAAATCACTGATAAAAACCTACAGCCCCAGGCACTGATCTAGTCACCCATCACCCACAAAAACATACAACCACAATCAATAACCAAATCACTAATAAAAACCTACAGCCCCAGGCACTGATCTAGTCACCCATCACCCACAAAAACCTACAACCACAATCAATAATCAAATCACCCATAAAAACCTACAGCCCCAGGCACTGAAAGTCACCCATCACCCACAAAAACATACAACCACAATCAATAATCAAATCACTGATAAAAACCTACAGCCCCAGGCACTGATCTAGTCACCCATCACCCATAAAAACCTACAACCACAATCAATAATCAAATCACTGATAAAAACCTACAGCCCCAGGCACTGATCTAGTCACCCATCACCCACAAAAACATACGACCACAATCAGTAATCAAATCACGGATAAAAACCTACAGCCCCAGGCACTGATCTAGTCACCCATCACCCACAAAAACATACAACCACAATCAATAATCAAATCACCCATAAAAACCTACAGCCCCAGGCACTGAAAGTCACCCATCACCCACAAAAACATACAACCGCAATCAATAATCAAATCACTGATAAAAACCTACAGCCCCAGGCACTGATATAGTCACCCATCACCCATAATAACCTACAACCACAATCAATAACCAAATCACTGATAAAAACCTACAGCCCCAGGCACTGATATAGTCACCCATCACCCCCAAAAGCCTACAACCACAATCAATAATCAAATCACGATAAAATCCTACAGCCCCAGGCACTGATAGTCACCCATCACCCACAAAAACATACAACCACAATCAATTATCAGATCACTGATAAAAACCGAAAGACCCAGGCATTGATCTAATTACCCATCACCCACAAAAACCTACAACCACAATCAATAATCAAATCACGATAAAAACCCACAGCCCCAGGCACTGATCTAGTCACCCATCACCCATAAAAACATACAACCACAATCAATAACCAAATCACGGATAAAAACCTACAGCCCCAGGCACTGATGTAGTCACCCATCACCCACAAAAACATACAACCACAATCAATAATCAAATCACGGATAAAAAGCTACACCCCCAGGAACTGATCTCATAACCCACAAAAACATACAACCACAATCAATAATCAAATCACCCATAAAAACCTACAGCCCCAGGCACTGAAAGTCACCCATCACCCATAAAAACCTACAACCACAATCAATAATCAAATCACCCATAAAAACCTACAGCCCCAGGCACTGAAAGTCACCCATCACCCATTAAAACCTACAACCACGATCAATAATCAAATCACCCATAAAAACCTACAGCCCCAGGCACTGATCTAGTCACCCATCACCCACAAAAACATACAACCACAATCAATAATCAAATCACCCATAAAAACCTACAGCCCCAGGCACTAATCTAGTCACCCATCACCCATAAAAACCTACAACCACAATCAATAATCAAATCACTGATAAAAACCGAAAGACCCAGGCACTGAAAGTGACCCATCACCCACAAAAACATACAACCATAATCAATAATCAAATCACTGATAAAAACGTACAGCCCCACGCACTGATTTAATCACCCATAAAAACCTACAACCACAATCAATAATCAAATCACGATAAAACCCACAGCCCCAGGCACTGAAAGTCACCCATCACCCACAAAAACATACAACCACAATCAATAATCAAATCACTGATAAAAACGTACAGCCCCACACACTGATTTAATCACCCATAAAAACATACAACCACAATCAATAATCAAATCACTGATAAAAACGTACAGCCCCACGCACTGATTTAATCACCCATAAAAAAATGCAACCACAATCAATAACCAAATCACGGATAAAAAGCTACACCCCCAGGAACTGATCTCATAACCCACAAAAACATACAACCACAATCAATAACCAAATCACTGATAAAAACCTACAGCCCCAGGCACTGATCTAGTCACCCATCACCCACAAAAACATACAACCACAATCAATAATTAAATCACTGATAAAAACGTACAGCCCCACGCTCTGATTTAATCACCCGTAAAAACATACAACCACAATCAATAACCAAATCACTGATAAAAAGCTACACCCCCAGGCACTGATCTCATAACCCACAAAAACATACAACCACAATCAATAATCAAATCACCCATAAAAACCTAAAAACCCAGGCACTTATATAATCACCCATCGCCCACAAAAACATACAACCACAATCAATAATCAAATCACTGATAAAAACGTACAGCCCCACGCACTGATTTAATCACCCATAAAAACATACAAACACAATCAATAACCAAATCACTGATAAAAAGCTACACCCCCAGGCATTGATCTCATCACCCACAAAAACATACAACCACAATCAATAACCAAATCACTGATAAAAACCTATAGCCCTAGGAACTGATCTAATCACCCATCACCCATAAAAACATGCAACCACAATCAATAACCAAATCATCGATAAAAACCTGCAGCTCCAGGCACTGATCTATTACCCATAAAATCATGCAACCACAATCAATAACCAAATCACTGATAAAAACCTACAGCCCCACACACTGATCTAATCACCCATAAAACCATAAAACCACAATCGATAACCAAATCACAGATAAGAACCTATAGCCCCAGGCACTGATCTAATCATCCATAAAAACATAGAGCTCCAGGCACTGAATTAATCACCCATAAAAACCTACAGCCCCATACACTGATCTAATCACCCATAAAAGCATAGAGCCACAGGCACTGAACTAATGACCCATCAACCACAAAAACATACAACCACAATCAATAATCAAATCACTGATAAAAACCTACAGCCCCAGGCACTGATCTAGTCACCCATCACCCACAAAAACATACAACCACAATCAATAATCAAATCACGGATAAAAACCTACAGCCCCAGGCACTGATCTAGTCACCCATCACCCACAAAAACATACAACCACAATCAATAATCAAATCACCCATAAAAACCTACAGCCCCAGGCACTGAAAGTCACCCATCACCCACAAAAACATACAACCACAATCAATAATCAAATCACCCATAAAAACCTACAGCCCCAGGCACTGAAAGTCACCCATCACCCACAAAAACATACAACCACAATCAATAATCAAATCACTGATAAAAACCTACAGCCCCAGGCACTGATATAGTCACCCATCACCCATAAAAACATACAACCACAATCAATAACCAAATCACTGATAAAAACCTACAGCCCCAGGCACTGATATAGTCACCCATCACCCATAAAAACCTACAACCACAATCAATAACCAAATCACTGATAAAAACCTACAGCCCCAGGCACTGATATAGTCACCCATCACCCCCAAAAGCCTACAACCACAATCAATAATCAAATCACGATAAAAACCTACACCCCCAGGCACTGATAGTCACCCATCACCCACAAAAACATACAACCACAATCAATGATCAGATCACTGATAAAAACCGAAAGACCCAGGCATTGATCTAATCACCCATCACCCACAAAAACCTACAACCACAATCAATAATCAAATCACAATAAAAACCCACAGCCCCAGGCACTGATCTAGTCACCCATCACCCATAAAAACATACAACCACAATCAATAACCAAATCACGGATAAAAACCTACAGCCCCATGCACTAATCTAGTCACCCATCACCCATAAAAACCTACAACCACAATCAATAATCGAATCACCCATAAAAACCTACAGCCCCAGGCACTGATGTAGTCACCCATCACCCACAAAAACATACAACCACAATCAATAACCAAATCACGGATAAAAACCTACAGCCCCAGGCACTGATATATTCACCCATCACCCATAAAAACCTACAACCACAATCAATAACCAAATCACCCATAAAAACCTACAGCCCCAGGCACTGATGTAGTCACCCATCACCCACAAAAACATACAACCACAATCAATAATCAAATCACGGATAAAAAGCTACACCCCCAGGAACTGATCTCATAACCCACAAAAACATACAACCACAATCAATAATCAAATCACTGATAAAAACCTACAGCCCCAGGCACTGAAAGTCACCCATCACCCATAAAAACCTACAACCACAATCAATAATCAAATCACCCATAAAAACCTACACCCCCAGGCACTGAAAGTCACCCATCACCCATAAAAACCTACAACCACAATCAATAATCAAATCACCCATAAAAACCTACAGCCCCAGGCACTGAAAGTCACCCATCACCCATAAAAACCTACAACCACAATCAATAATCAAATCACCCATAAAAACCTACAGCCCCAGGCACTGATCTAGTCACCCATCACCCACAAAAACATACAACCACAATCAATAATCAAATCACCCATAAAAACCTACAGCCCCAGGCACTAATCTAGTCACCCATCACCCATAAAAACCTACAACCACAATCAATAATCAAATCACTGATAAAAACCTACATCCCCAGGCACTGATATAGTCACCCATCACCCATAAAAACCTACAACCACAATCAATAATCAAATCACTGATAAAAACCTACAGCCCCAGGCACTGATATAGTCACCCATCACCCACAAAAACATACAACCACAATCAATAATCAGATCACTGATAAAAACCGAAAGACCCAGGCACTGAAAGTCACCCATCACCCACAAAAATATACAACCACAATCAATAATCAAATCACTGATAAAAACGTACAGCCCCACGCACTGATTTAATCACCCATAAAAACCTACAACCACAATAAATAATCAAATCACGATAAAAACCCACAGCCCCAGGCACTGAAAGTCACCCATCACCCACAAAAACATACAACCACAATCAATAATCAAATCACTGATAAAAACGTACAGCCCCACACACTGATTTAATCACCCATAAAAACATACAACCACAATCAATAATCAAATCACTGATAAAAACGTACAGCCCCACGCACTGCTTTAATCACCCATAAAAAAATGCAACCACAATCAATAACCAAATCACGGATAAAAAGCTACACCCCCAGGAACTGATCTCATAACCCACAAAAACATACAACCACAATCAATAATTAAATCACCCATAAAAACCTAAAAACCCAGGCACTTATATAATCACCCATCGCCCACAAAAACATACAACCACAATCAATAATCAAATCACTGATAAAAACGTACAGTCCCACGCACTGATTTAATCACCCATAAAAACATACAAACACAATCAATAACCAAATCACTGATAAAAAGCTACACCCCCAGGCATTGATCTCATCACCCACAAAAACATACAACCACAATCAATAACCAGATCACTGATAAAAACCTATAGCCCCAGGAACTGATCTAATCACCCATCACCCATAAAAACATGCAACCACAATCAATAACCAAATCATCGATAAAAACCTGCAGCTCCAGGCACTGATCTATTACCCATAAAATCATGCAACCACAATCAATAACCAAATCACTGATAAAAACCTACAGCCCCACACACTGATCTAATCACCCATAAAACCATAAAACCACAATCGATAACCAAATCACAGACAAGAACCTACAGCCCCAGGCACTGATCTAATCATCCATAAAAACATAGAGCTCCAGGCACTGAATTAATCACCCATAAAAACCTACAGCCCCATACACTGATCTAATCACCCATAAAAGCATAGAGCCACAGGCACTGAACTAATGACCCATAAAAACCTACAGCCCCACGCATTGAAATAATAACTGATAAAAACCTTCAGCCACACACATTGAAATAATAACTGATAAGAACATACAGCCCCAGGCACTGAAATAATCAGCCATAAAAACATAGAGCCCCAGGCACTGATTTAATCACCCATAAAAACCTACAGCCCCACCCATTGATCTAATCACCCATCACCCATAAAAACCTACACATCCTACAGCCCCAGGCACTGAACTAATCATCCATAAAAACCTACACCCACAATCAATAATCAAATCACAGATAAAAACCTACAGCCCCATGCACTGATCTAATCACCCATAAAAACATACAACCACAATCAAAAATCAAATCACAGATAAAAGCCTACAGCCCCACGCACTGATCTAATCACCCATCACCCATAAAAAACATGCAACCACAATCAATAATCAAATCACAGATAAAAACGTACAGCCCCATGCACTGATCTAATCACCCATAAAAACATACAACCACAATCAAAAATCAAATCACAGATAAAAGCCTACAGCCCCACGCACTGATCTAATCACCCATCACCCATAAAAACATACAACCACAATCAATAATCAAATCACTGATAAAAACCCCTACAGTCCCAGGCACTGATCTAATCACCCATAAGAAGATACAACCCCACACACTGATCTAATCACCCATAAAAACCTACAAAACCTACAGCCTCACACACTGATCTAATCACCCATAAAAACATAAAACACATACAGCACCACACACTGATCTAATCACCCATAAAACCTACAACCACAATCAATAAGCAAATCACTGATAAAACCCTACATCCCTACACACTGATTAATTACTCGTAAAAACATACAACCCCACACACTGATATAATCACCCAGATAAACCTACAAAGCATATGCCCTAGGCACTGAACTAATCACCCATAAAAAGCTACATCCCACGCACTGATCTAATCACCCATAAAGCATACAGCCCCACACACTGATCTAATCACCCATAAAAACCTACAGCCCCACACACTGATCTAATCACACATAAAAACATACAACCCCACGCACTGATCTAATCACCCATAGAAACCTACAAAGCATACAGCACCAGACACTGAACTAATCACCCATAAAACCCTACAGCCCACACACTGATCTAATCACCTATAAAAACCTACAGCCCCACGCACTGATCTAATCACGCATAAAAACATACAACCCCATGCACTGATCTAATCACCCATAGAAACCTACAAAGCATACAGCCCCAGACACTGAACTAATCACCCATAAAAACCTACAGCCCCACGCACTGATCTAATCACCCATACAAATATACAACCCTTTGCACTGACCTAATCACCCATAAAAACATACAAAGCATACAGCCCCAGGCACTGAACTAATCACCCATAAAAACCTACAGCCCACGCACTGATCTAATCACCCATAAAGCATACAGCCCCACACACTGATCTAATCACCCATAAAAACATGCAGCCCCAGGCACTGAACTAATCACCCATAAAAACATACAACCCCACACACTGATCTAATCACCCATAAAAACCTACAAATCCTACAGCCCCAGGACCTGAACCAATCACCCATAAAAACCTACAACCATAATCAATAATCAAATCAATGATGAAAACCTACAGCCCCACACACTGATCTAATCACCCGCAAAAACATACAAACCCCACACACTGATCTAATCAACCATAGAAACCTACAAAACATACAGCCCCAGACACTGAACTAATCACCCATAAAAACCTACAGCCCACACACTGATCTAATCACCCATAAAAACCTACAGCCCCACGCACTGATCTAATCACGCATAGAAACATACAACCCCACGCACTGATCTAATCACCCATAGAAACCTACAAAGCATACAGCCCCAGACACTGAACTAATCACCCATATAAACCTACAGCCCAGACACTGATCTAATCACCCAGCAAAACCTACAGCCCCACGCACTGATCTAATCACCCATACAAATATACAACCCTTTGCACTGACCTAATCACCCATGAAAACATACAAAGCATACAGCCCCAGGCACTGAACTAATCACCCATAAAAACCTACAGCCCACACACTGATCTAATCACCCATAAAGCACACAGCCCCACACACTGATCTAATCACCCATACAAACCTACAGCCCCACGCACTGATCTAATCACGCATAAAAACATACAACCCCATGCACTAACCTAAACGCCCATAAAAGCATGCAGCCCCAGGCACTGAACTAATCACCCATAAAAACATACAACCCCACACACTGATCTAATCACCCATAAAAACCTACACATCCTACAGCCCCAGGACCTGAACCAATCACCCATAAAAACCTACAAACATAATCAATAATCAAATCACTGATGAAAACCTACAGCCCCACACACTGATCTAATCACCCGCAAAAACATACAAACCCCACACACTGATCTAATCACCCATAGAAACCTACAAAACATACATCCCCAGGCACTGAACTAATCACCCATAAACACCTACTGCCAATGCACTGATCTAATCACCCATAAAAGCATAAAGCCCCACACACTGATCTAATCACCCATAAAAACCTACAGCCCCACGCACTGATCTAATCACCCATAAAAAACATACAACCCTTTGCACTGACCTAATCACCCATAAAAACCTACAAAGCATACAGCCCCAGGCACTGAACTAATCACCCATAAAAACCTACAGCCCACGCATTGATCTAATCACCCATAAAAGCATACAGCCCCACACACTGATCTAATCACCCATAAAAACCTACAGCCCCACACACTGATCTAATCACCCATAAAAATATACAACCCCATGCACTAACCTAAACACCCATAAAAGCATGCAGCCCCAGGCACTGAACTAATCACCCCTAAAATCATAGAGCCCCATGTACTGATGCAATCACCCATAAAACATACATGCAATGTTCTGCCACAATTCCTCCTAAAACATACAGCCCCAGACACTAAACCCATCACCCATAAAAGCATGCAGCCCCAGGCACTGAACCAGTCACCCATAAAAGCATGCAGCCACAGGCACTGAACCAGTCACCCATAAAAGTATGCAGCCCCAGGCATTGAACCAGTAACCCCTACAAATGTATAGTCCTAGGCACTGATCCAATCACTCTTAAAAGCATGCAGCCCCAGGCACTGATCCAGTCACCCATAAAAGCATGCAGCCCCAGGCACTGAACCAGTCACCCATAAAAGCATGCAGCCCCAGGCACTGAACCAGTAACCCCTACAAATGTATAGTCCCAGGCATTGATCCAATCACCCATAAAAGCATGCAGCCCCAGGCACTGATCCAATCACCCATAAAACATACAGCCCCAGGCACTGAACCAGTCACCCATAAAAACACACAGCCCCAGGCACTGAACCAGTCACTCATAGAAGCATGCAGCCCCAGGCACTGAACCAGTCACTCATAAAAACATACAGCCCCAGGCACTGAACCAGTCACCCATAAAAACACACAGCCCCAGGCATTGAACCAGTCGCTCATAAAAGCATGCAGCCCCAGGCACTGAACCAGTCACTCATAAAAACATACAGCCCCAGGCACTGAACCAGTCACCCATAAAAACACACAGCCCCAGGCACTGATCCAGTCACCCATAAAAGCATGCAGCCCCAGGCACTGAACCAGTCACCCATAAAAGCATGCAGCCCCAGGCACTGAACCAGTAACCCCTACAAATGTATAGTCCCAGGCATTGATCCAATCACCCATAAAAGCATGCAGCCCCAGGCACTGATCCAATCACCCATAAAACATACAGCCCCAGGCACTGAACCAGTCACCCATAAAAACACACAGCCCCAGGCACTGAACCAGTCACTCATAGAAGCATGCAGCCCCAGGCACTGAACCAGTCACTCATAAAAACATACAGCCCCAGGCACTGAACCAGTCACCCATAAAAACACACAGCCCCAGGCATTGAACCAGTCGCCCATAAAAGCATACAGCCCCAGGCACTGAACCAGTCACCCATAAAAACACACAGCTCCAGGCACTGAACCAGTCACTCATAGAAGCATGCAGCCCCAGGCACTGAACCAGTCACTCATAAAAACATACAGCCCCAGGCACTGAACCAGTCACCCATAAAAACACACAGCCCCAGGCATTGAACCAGTCGCCCATAAAAGCATGCAGCCCCAGGCACTGAACCAGTCACCCATAAAAACACACAGCCCCAGGCACTGAACCAGTCACTTATAGAAGCATGCAGCCCCAGGCACTGAACCAGTCACTCATAAAAACATACAGCCCCAGGCACTGAACCAGTCACCCATAAAAACACACAGCCCCAGGCATTGAACCAGTCGCTCATAAAAGCATGCAGCCCCAGGCACTGAACCAGTCACTCATAAAAACATACAGCCCCAGGCACTGAACCAGTCACCCATAAAAACACACAGCCCCAGGCACTGATCCAGTCACCCATAAAAGCATGCAGCCCCAGGCACTGAACCAGTCACCCATAAAAGCATGCAGCCCCAGGCACTGAACCAGTAACCCCTACAAATGTATAGTCCCAGGCATTGATCCAATCACCCATAAAAGCATGCAGCCCCAGGCACTGATCCAATCACCCATAAAACATACAGCCCCAGGCACTGAACCAGTCACCCATAAAAACACACAGCCCCAGGCACTGAACCAGTCACTCATAGAAGCATGCAGCCCCAGGCACTGAACCAGTCACTCATAAAAACATACAGCCCCAGGCACTGAACCAGTCACCCATAAAAACACACAGCCCCAGGCATTGAACCAGTCGCCCATAAAAGCATGCAGCCCCAGGCACTGAACCAGTCGCCCATAAAAGCACACAGCCCCAGGCACTGAACCAGTCACTCATAGAAGCATGCAGCCCCAGGCACTGAACCAGTCACTCATAAAAACATACAGCCCCAGGCACTGAACCAGTCACCCATAAAAACACACAGCCCCAGGCATTGAACCAGTCGCCCATAAAAGCATGCAGCCCCAGGCACTGAACCAGTCGCCCATAAAAGCATGCAGCCCCAGGCACTGAACCAGTCGCCCATAAAAGCATGCAGCCCCAGGCACTATTTTATTTTATTTATTTTCGTATTTATAAAGCGCACTGGCAGCCCAGGGGCATCGAGGCGCTGTTACATGAAGGTGTCTTAGTTACAGGTGCACACTTTGTCTACAGGTTACAATCAGTGTGGCACAGTTGAGAAAAATGGGTACAGCGTACAGTGGTTACAGGTAATTTAGTTACAAGATACAGTTTCAATCATCGCATTGGAGTACAGTGGAGGGTGCTCTGAGGGGTAGGAGTGTCAGGTTTAGACGAATAGCATCCTTTCTATTGCCTTGCGGGAGACTAGATGGGATGCTATACCTATGAGGTGGGGGTGCCAGGCAGTTCCATTGGGTAGCAGCAATGACGGGGAAGCTGGTGTCTCCTGCCCGTGCTCTCAGAATCTGCAGATCAGCACTGACCAGTCACCCATAAAAGCGTACAGCCCCAGGCACTGATCTAATCACCCATAAAAGCGTACAGCCCCAGGCACTGATCTAATCACCCATAAAAGCATACAGCCCCAGGCACTGATCCAATTACCCATGAAAACATATCGCCCCACGCACCGATACAACCTGGTCCCTGCCCTCGAGCCCCCCCTTCTCCAATGACCCAGACACCCTTGCTTCCACCTACAACTCCATCATCTCACAAGCAGTGGATGCCATAGCCCCACCCACCCTAAGGAAAGCCAAGCATACGAAACACACAAAGGCCTGGTTCTCCTCTGAGCTCCTCAAGATACGTGCCAGGAAGAGAAACAGCTCTATCAAATTGGGTAACCAAACCAAGTGACTCCACTAAATTAGCCTTCAAGACCATCTCAAAAGAATACAAAGCTACCATTATTAAAGCAATGTCTAATTCCTTCAATACTAGGATAGCAAAAGTCAGGATCCAGAGAGATTTTTGCCATCTTCAGGGAGTTGGAAACACCTTCTCCCACCACGTCATCCCTCACCAAGGACAAGGACTGGTGTAATAGTATCCAGGATGCTACGCTGGATAAACTGAACATCCTTCAAAACAAAATGATCGACCACCAACAGGCACTAAAACAACAACTATCTAACCTCCACGGTAAGATCTCCTGTGACACCCTGGCATTTTCGTTCAAGGAAATGAACAAACAGGAAGTCACTGCACTCCTTAAATCTATTAAACCCTCCAACTGCAAAGGAGATGCCTGTCCAGCGCAACTCATCACAGAGATGGCCTCCACCCTTACACCTTTCATCACAGCCTTAATCAACGCCTCCTTCAAATCAGATCATGTCCCTGCCTGCCTCAAAGAAGCATGGGTAAGGCCACTTTTGAAAAAGCCCACGCTTGACCCAACAGTTCCAGGGAATTACAGGCCCATCACCACGGTCCCTTTCCTGTTGAAAATCCTCGACAAAGCCGCATACCTGCAGGTCCACAAATGCCTAGAGACAAATCACCTGCTTGGTCTCCGACAGTCTGGCTTCCGTCCCGGCCATGGGACCGAAACTGCATTATTGGACCTTAAAAACCTTAAAAACCAGGTTGATGATCTCAGAGATGCCGGCAAACCCGCTCTCCTGCTTCTCCTTGACTTGTCCGCAGCTTTTGACTTGGTGGACCATGATACCCTATGCCACCATCTCTCTACCGCCGCCAGTTGTTCTCCCAATGCTATAGCCTGGATAACATCCTTCCTTAAAGAAAGAGCCATGAAAGTCTTCTCGGACCAGGCTTGTGCCAGCCCCAAACTGATCACATGTGGAGTCCCACAAGGATCCTCTATTTCACCCACCCTCTACAACCTGTTCATGAGGTCCCTCTTCAACTTCCTTGACGCAGTAGGCATCACATATACCAATTATGCTGATGATACACAGGTCCTCATCCCCCTAACTGGTGACTACGAGGTCGATAGGGAATCGCTAAACTCCATCTACGCCACAATCCAAACGTGGATGGCTGAGAACTGGCTGTGCCTTAACAGTGAAAAAACTGAACTTCTACTCATTGGCACACCAGGAACCCTCAAGAAACTTGATGTAAAGTACAGTTCATTAGTGAGTGATAACACCTCCATCCCTGTTTCACAGGTGGTAAAAACCCTGGGGTCTACTTAGAAGCTAACCTTTCAATGGTTAGACATGTCAACGCCATTGCGTCTGCCTCTGCCTACAATTCAAAATTGATCACTGCAGCAAGACCCTTACTGACACAACAGAACTGCCTCACCATAACTAGGGCAAAAATTGGGTCTCGGCTTGATTACTGCAATTCCCTCCTGGTAGACACCTCTGCAGAAAACATCAGGAAACTTCAGACTGTACAAACCAATGCACTTAGGGCGGCCACCTGCATTTCCAAGAGGGACCACATCTCAGCAACCAGGAAATCGGTCCACTGGCTCCCCATCAGAGAACATATCATTTTCAAAACCCTCGCCCTCACACACAAATGTCTCCATAACACCGACCCCCTCTACCTCTCTCAGCGAGTTACCAGACCCCCCCACTGACAGACCCACAAGAACCGCCCACACAAACCGCATCACTATTCCCAAGACCCTCAGGGCTCGAGCAGGAGGGTCCAGCTTCCCGGTCATTGCAGCTACCAATTGCAACTCGTTGCCTCCCCTCCTGACAACATTGAATCGCACACAGCATTTAGGAAAGCGGTCAAAACACTTCTGTTTGTATAAATCTGCTCCCAATCTACTCTGATGCCTGCGCGTTGTATGCTATTCCCTTCCATGATCTGTTACCCTTCTAGGTTAATTTTGATGTATGTATTCACAATCACCTATGTCCATGTGCCGCTTCACCCTTTTAGGCCCTCGTTCTCTGTAACCATGAGCAAGACCTTTTACCTGAAACTAAGACATCTTCCTGAAACAGCGCCTCGATGCCCGTGGGCTGTAGGCGCTTTACAAATCTAAAAAATAAATAAAAAATAAATAAACATATAGCCTCAGGCACTGATACAAAGACCCATAGAAACATACAGCCCGACGCACCGATGCAATCACCCATAGAAACATACGGCTCCAGGCAATGATCCAATCACCCATATAAACATACAACCACTCACACTGATCCAATCACCCATACAAGAATACTGCATAGGCATTGAACCAATTACCAATAAAGTACACAGCTCCATGCACTGATCCAACCTCCAAGATAGATGTGGTACCACATGCCCAATCAACCGAACAGCGGAAGCAAGGTATTGAGGAGTCCTTGGGAAGCCACACATGGATGGGATTCATTGAATTTTAGGCCAATTTCTAGAGTTCCCTACACACCAAAATTACTGGAAGCAGCCGAGGGTCCACAGCTCCACCATTTATTGGCTCAAATTCAAAATTGAATCCTTATAAATCCAGTTTCCAGGGCTGCTGAAAGAGTGCTACTGTAATTTATTGATGACATGTGGAGGGTGAGGGGATCTAAGATGTCTCCCCTGAGGCCTTTTTCAATGAAGCTAAGCTGTCCGAGACCAGCTTTGGTGCAGCAGGAAACCAACGTTGGTCTGCGCCCCTACCAGGCCCTCCAATGCAGGGACACTTTGGCAACATCCATTCTCTCTCCTGTGCCCCCCCCCAATCCTTGTCTTGTGTTCTGCGGGGTCAACCCCACAAACCCGTTCTTTTGGGCCGCTCCTCATCCATTCCATTCCCCCGCATCTCCCTGCCACATCCTTGACCATTCCCCCCACGCTCCTACCTCACCACGGTCCCTCTCCTTACCTTAGACACTTATGACCGCCACTTCCTGGTCTCTGCCACCCATGTGCAGACTAAGTGCATGCACTCATTTCCAACAGGTTGCCGTTAAGCCAAGGTCGCCAATTAGGGAAATAAAAACTCAATCAAAGTGGGTGGCTCAGGATGAGGGACCAGGCAGTTTCTGTGTGGTGATGCTTTTGGGTCTGCCAGCAGCCTCTAACACCATCGATCATGCAATGCTCTTTGGTCATCTGGTTAGAGCAAGTGTAGGACAGGGCTCTGAACATAGTGGAGCCTTTCAGGCCAGAGCCAGACTCTCCGCATGGATGCCTTTTCCTCAAAGTCTTATTCTTTGGGATGTCTCGTACCACAAGGCTCACCATTATTTTTTGATATCTATTTGCAACTCCTGGAAATATTACTGCATGTTCATAAGGTCCACTTGTACATGCATGTGGATGATACCAAGGACCTCCTTGGGTTGTAGCAGGACCTGGGGTCAACTAAGACCCTCTTGAGCATTGTACGCAAGAGTGCAGTGGATGGATGCCAAGAGGCTGATGTTCCATTTCTGAAACCGAAGTCCTGGGTTTCGGGATCGAACCCACAAGATTCCCCCTACTGGTTTTTCCAATGCCGTCTCTAATCATTCTGAATCCCAGCCATCCCCCATTTATCCTATGTAGCTTGTGCTGACACGCTATGGTATTACAAATGTTTTAAAGAGCATAATCCATAGGTCTTCCATAACCGCAATCCCTAGGTTTCGTCCCCACCTGTTACTCAGTTCCCTTGTAAGGCTCCATTGTTCCCTACCAGTGCTCCGTTTAGCTGGGAGATCATTCCCTTCCTTCAATGAGGGCCGGGTATCCAGTACTTTCTCAAATGGGGTAAGAACCCTCTGGAGCTCCCCCTGGAACTTCAAGTCCCATAAGGACCCTTTTAATAAATACTGAGATACTTCCCACCTGTAGGTCCTCCTTCAGTTGTTAGAGGCATTTAAATTGGCAATTTTTGCATAGGTGACCCCCCTCTCCAGTCCCACCTCATACCAACCATGGAATTTGAGAGGCTCTGTGATCTCATCTCTGATGGGGGGGGGTGCCCATAAGTGACTAAACGGGGAGGGCAACGTAGCGGTTTCATTCATTTCCTCTTCTTTTGTCATATCTCCCAAAGTCAACCCAGAATGCAACGGTTTCTAATCCTCCTCGGGAGAGATTCTCCCAGCACCCAAATCTCCCACAGTCACTATCAACACATTTTATAGAAAAACCCATTGCTTTTCCCTTCCATTCGTGAGGTGTGCCACCAGAATGCTTACTGGCATGGCCATGCTGTACATCCCCCTATCTGTGAAGCCCATGATCCCCATTCTTTTAGGGGGAGTCAGCATTTCATGACCCAGCCTAGGCTGTTTACCTTGCCTTAGCTACCTCAATAGTCGCACATTGAGTTATTACATGGTTAGGGGGTTTGGGGAGAACCGCTACAGGCAGCATCTGGAAAAGAAATAAGACTTTGGGTAATATATACATGTTGATTGAGTTGATCCACCCCATCCAGGAAAGACGCAACGTAGACCATTCGGCCAGATCCACGACTCTCCCTGTGTGGAGAATGCCTAGGTATTTGAGACTCCCCCATTGAACTTGAAAGTGATATGCCTCGAGCTCTCCCACAGCCTCCCCCACTGCTCTTCTGTAGGGGAATAGCACTGATTTCTGGGTATTTACCCTGAAGCCCGCCAGGCTGTCATAGATTTCAATTTCCGCCAGCAATACTCAGATAGACGGGGCGAGGTCCTTAAGTAGAGTAGGATATCATCTGAAAATGAGCTGTTCTTGAACTCCCTTCCCCCGGCCCTCATCCTTTGGATTTCTTGATTGCGCCTTATTAGTGTCGCCAGCCATTCTAGTGCCAAGTTAAACAATAAGGGGGAGGGGGCCCCCTTCCTTGTTCCCCTCTCGAGTTCAAACCAATTGGATCCCTTTCCGTTCACTAGTACCTGGGCCCAAGGGGAAGTATAGAGCGCCTCGATAGCACCCCATATGCGTTGTCCAAAAGCAAAGTGTTCTAGAGTGGTAAACAAGAAGGCACAGTTCACCCGGTCGAAGGTCTACTCTGCTTCCAGGGACAAAAGCACTAGCCCCCCACCCCTTTGTCTCCCCACTTCATTATGTATAATGTCTTCCTGACCGCATCTGCATCTTGTCTCCTCTTGGTCTGTGTTGATCAATTTGTGAAACACTGATTCCAACCTGGCCGCCAGGATGGTAGTGAAGATTTTTGCATCCAGGTTTATTAAGGATACTGAGCGCTAGGAGGCACACTCCTGGGGGTGTTTGTCCTCTTTGGCAACCCCTGCTATTATAGCATTGTGAAATTATGGGGAGACATCTATCTCTCATTCAAAATCGTGTTGAACAGCTCTGTGAGACAAGGCGCCAAAATGTCCCCAAACTGCTTGAAATAAGAGACAGTGAATCCATTCTCCCCAAGCCATTCCCCAATGCCATACCCCTCATTACCTCCGTCACTTCCTCAATTGGGATAGGTTCCTCTAACTTTGGTTTCTCCTCCTCCCTCGGTGTGGGAAGTCCCAAGACAGCCATAACGCTGCTACCCTAGTGGGCTTAGCATCCTCTTTGGAGAGAAGCTGATAGCATGTAGCAAAGCACTGTGTAATCTCTGCTGGAGCGTCTAACGTCCTTCCCCCTGTGTCCTTCACTCTATTTACCCTCCTCCCCTGTTTTTGGGCCAACAGCCTGGACGCCAACATGGAATATTATATTCCTCCTCCCCCTTTGCATAATATTTTTACTTCAGGAATCTAAGCTTGTAGAAGAGCACCCCCAAATTTAACAATTTCAACTTCTGTCTTTTCACTCGGATGGCATGATCCAGGTGCTTCCTCATATCCTCCTTCCTCACCCTCCTTTCGTGGAGTGCCCTCAACTCTCCTTTTAACCTCTCTTCTAGCCTTGATTTCTCCCTTTTCCTCCAGGCTACTTGCTTTATTAGTAGGCACGTTATTGCGGCTTCCACAGGTTCCCTTAGTGTGCTATCCCGTACAGCTTCTGCGTCGTTTTCCCTATTGTGGCTTCCGCAGGTTCCCGTAGTGTGCTATCCCGTACAACTTCTGTGTCGTTTTCCCCATTGTGGCTTCCGCAGGTTCCCGTAGTGTGCTATCCCTTACAGCTTCTGTGCCGTTTTCCCTATTGTGGCTTCCGCAGGTTCCCGTAGTGTGCTATCCCGTACAGCTTCTGTGTCGTTTTCCCTATTGTGGCTTCCGCAGGTTCCCGTAGTGTGCTATCCCTTACAGCTTCTGTGTGGTTTTCCCTATTGTGGCTTCCGCAGGTTCCCGTAGTGTGCTATCCTGTACAGCTTCTGTGTCGTTTTCCCTATTGTTGCTTCCACAGGTTCCCGCAGTGTGCTATCCCGTACAGCTTCTGTGTCGTTTTTCCTATTGTGGCTTCCGCAGGTTCCCGTAGTGTGCTATCCCTTACAGCTTCTGTGTGGTTTTCCCTATTGTGGCTTCCGCAGGTTCCCGTAGTGTGCTATCCTGTACAGCTTCTATGTCGTTTTCCCTATTGTGGCTTCCGCAGGTTCCCGTAGTGTGCTATCCCTTACAGCTTCTGTGTGGGTTTTTCCCTATTGTGGGTTCCGCATGTTCCCGTAGTGTGCTATCCTGTACAGCTTCTGTATTGTGGCTTCTGCAGGTTCCCGTAGTGTGCTATCCCTTACAGCTTATGTGTCGTTTTCCCTATTGTGGCTTCTCCAGGTTCCTCTAGTGTGCTATTCCTTACAGCTTCTGTGTGGTTTTCCCTATTGTGGCTTCCGCAGGTTCCCGTAGTGTGCTATCCTGTACAGCTTCTGTGTCATTTTCCCTATTGTGGCTTCCGCGGGTTCCCGTAGTGTGCTATCCCTTACAGCTTCTGTGTGTTTTTTTTCCTATTGTGGCTTCAGCATGTTCCCGTAGTGTGCTATCCTGTACAGCTTCTGTGTCGTTTTCCCTATTGTGGCTTCTGCAAGTTCCTGTAGTGTGCTAGCCTCTAGTGTGCTATTCCTTACAGCTTCTGTTTCGTTTTCCCTATTGTGGCTTCCGCAGGTTCCCGTAGTGTGCTATCCCTTACAGCTTCTGTGTCGTTTTCCCTATTGTGGCTTCCGCAGGTTCCCATAGTGTGCTATCCCGTAGAGCTTCTGTGTTGTTTTCCCTATTGTGGCTTCCGCAGGTTCCCGTAGTGTGCTATCCCGTAGAGCTTCTGTGTTGTGTTCCCTATTGTGGCTTCCGCAGGTTCACGTAGTGTGCTATCCCTTACAGCTTCTGTGTCGTTTTCCCTATTGTGGCTTCCGCAGGATCCCGTAGTGTGCTATCCCATACAGCTTCAGTGTCGTTTTCCCTATTGTGGCTTCTGCAGGTTCCCGTAGTGTGCTATCCCTTACAGCTTCTGTGGCGTTTTCCCTATTGTGGCGTCTGCAGGTTCCCGTAGTGTGCTATCCCATACAGCTTCTGTGTTGTTTTCCCTATTGTGGCTTCTGCAGGTTCCCGTAGTGTGCTATCCCGTATAGCTTCTGTGTCGTTTTCCCGAAATAAGGCTTCAGTCTCCTCTCTGAGTTCATTCACAAACGGTGTGTCTTTCAGTAAAAAATCATTGCATCTGCACACCCTATCTACACTAATCAGATCTCCTATGTCCATGCTTGCCAGGACCATTCATGATCCGACCAGGCTACCTCGCACATGGCGCATCGTTTCACTCCCCCCTACTTGTCCCTCCTCCACTGGAACCTGATCAATCCTTGTACAGGTACCAAGTGGGATCGGGCAGAGCAAGTATTCTCTAGGTCCCAGATTCGTGTCCGTCCACTCCTCCCAGAGATAATGTGTGGCCAGGAGGTGTTTCAAGTGTCTGGTATCTTCCTCCTCTCGTTCCCTGCCCTTAAGAGCTCATTTATCCCTTTCCTGATCCGTGCACAAGTTAAAATCCACCCTCCCCCCCACAATAGTCACACCCTTTGAGACTTCTATAGGACTGACCACAGGGCCTTATTCCAAATGTGAACTGTCCTTGGTTAGGGGGGCTATATATTGAGGCTAGAGTCCGTTTCAGGTTGTCTATGCGATCTTTAATTGTCACCATCCATCTGTCCAATTTTCTCTTTACCTCCTCCACTTCAAACCTCAAAGTGTTTCGCAATACAATTTTCCTCCTCTTAAAAGGAAACACGTATTTGTAAATAAACAACATTCTCTCCCCACCCCTCACCCCTAACTCCCCTGACCCATCCTCCTCACCCTACACACCCCCACCGCCCCGACCCGGATCCAAAGCGTGATTGTCAAGGTTCGTCAACAGACATGCAATAGCCTATGGTATAGCCTATGATATGAAAAAAAACTTCCAAGAAACAAAGTGTATCCACTAAGTTAAGAAAAGCGCATCTCAGTTTGCCCCAATTTGGTTGCTAATATTCAGTCACTGATTTATGATATGGAAGTAATAGAGTTCCAATAAATTCTTTTGGCAGGAATTGTTTAATTCACATTCCTGTATCGTTTGCCGCCAATGGAAGTTTAATTTTTATACATCACACAATGAGTTCTCATCTCAAATTGCCCATAATACTTTGGTGCCAATGCATTTCGGATACAATCCTTCTTCAGGGCGGTATTATAGCAAAAAGCATAAAAATTAGTTTAACTAGTAACAGTATATGTATATGCAAATATAGTAATTATATCACAATTATTGCAGACATTTGTAGAGAGTTATTTCGAAAATCACATACCCATCCACGAGTCATGTTCATTTGGAGAGGAAATAAGCAAAAATAAAACAAAACGGTATGTCAATGAGTTGACTAAAGTAGAAAGACATTCTATCATTTTCTTTTAGCTCTATATATTTGTCATACCTCGGTCAAGCCGATCTCTGGACTCGAGTCGTTGTACGTATGCACAATCAGATCTATAAGCAAATTAAACAACAATTTTGAGTCATCCTCAATCTCTTTCGTGGGTATGTTAATCCTAATCGGTACTGCTGTACTTACTCAGCTCCTGCCGTGCACAACGTGTAGCTGCAGACTGAGCCGCTTGGAACGCGCTCGTGTAAGTTTACCTTTCGTTTTAAAGGTCACCATGGAGACGGTACGAGGCGTCGTGGACCGACCTGGTGCACGTACGCCTCGCGCCCCACCCCCGAGTGTTGGCCCGGGGGCGGGGATGTCTCCATGGTGACCAGCACTCTGTGAGACAGTGCAAGTAGTTAACTGTCTACAGCGTCAATTGGCGCCGTAGCTGTAGTAATTGGAAAATTAGCAGCGTGTGTCAAATTTTTTAAATTTTTTTGTCGTAGTAGTGTTTATATGCAAGACATAAGGTCTGCATTAACAATTGAACATATGGAAGAGATAAACAGTCTAGAGCATTTACGCTCCCGAACATATTTACTGTCGCTACTAAGTCATTAGAGCAATTTGGGGCAAAATAAACAGCGCAATAATACAACTAGGAAATAAATTGTGACAAAAGGATAGCAGATATATGACAGATATTTACATGGCAGGTGTAAATCTTCTTTAGATAAAAAATCGAAGAGTAAAGAAATAATTAAGTTGACCAAAATGCTTTTACAAAAAGCACATAAAGTTTATTTCTTCATTGAGCCCCTTTGGAGAAAGGGAGCTCAGCCGGTCTATCCAAAAGGATTCTCTTTGGTCCATCCTTTTTTGGAAATTCTCGTGGATGTCTCTTTTTGAAACCACCTCTAGGATGACAAAACGGATTTGGACCAAGTTGTGTTTCTTTTCATCCCAATGTCTTGACACTGCTGAGTTAGGATTATGGTTTCTTATGCACGATCTGTGTTCATTCCACCTAATTTTTGCTACTCGCAATGTCTGACCCACATAGTACAGTCCACACGGACATTTGATAGCATAAATCACGTTGGTTGAATCACATGTAGCAAAATTTCTCAGTCTGATTGTCTCTCCTGTGTGTGAATGTTTTATTGTCTCTCCTCTCATCACATAGCTGCAATTACTACAACTTAAACACGGAAACGTCCCAATTCTTTCTGTAAGCTTCTTTTTAGGTGCTGGTTTAGTTTGAACCAGTCTATCTTTTAGGTTTTGACTCCGTTGGTAAGCAAATGTGGGTACTTCCTTAAATAGATGTTCAACTCTCTGATCGCATAATAAAGTATTCCAATGTTTTTGAATAATGCACTTAATGCGATTACTTTGTCGTGAGTATCTAGACACAAACACTAATGGTGGGGCTGATTCCTGTCTGGTTTTTGTCTTCAATAGCTCTTCTCTGTTTTGTGTAGCTACTCGTGATTCTGCTGTGTTTATTTCCTCTTCTGTATATCCTCTTTCCAGGAGTGCTGGTCACCATGGAGACATCCCCGCCCCCGGGCTAACACTCGGGGGTGGGGCGCGAGGCGTACGTGCACCAGGTCGGTCCACGACGCCTCGTACCGTCTCCATGGTGACCTTTAAAACGAAAGGTAAACTTACACGAGCGCGTTCCAAGCGGCTCAGTCTGCAGCTACACGTTGTGCACGGCAGGAGCTGAGTAAGTACAGCAGTACCGATTAGGATTAACATACCCACGAAAGAGATTGAGGATGACTCAAAATTGTTGTTTAATTTGCTTATAGATCTGATTGTGCATACGTACAACGACTCGAGTCCAGAGATCGGCTTGACCGAGGTATGACAAATATATAGAGCTAAAAGAAAATGATAGAATGTCTTTCTACTTTAGTCAACTCATTGACATACCGTTTTGTTTTATTTTTGCTTATTTCCTCTCCAAATGAACATGACTCGTGGATGGGTATGTGATTTTCGAAATAACTCTCTACAAATGTCTGCAATAATTGTGATATAATTACTATATTTGCATATACATATACTGTTACTAGTTAAACTAATTTTTATGCTTTTTGCTATAATACCGCCCTGAAGAAGGATTGTATCCGAAATGCATTGGCACCAAAGTATTATGGGCAATTTGAGATGAGAACTCATTGTGTGATGTATAAAAATTAAACTTCCATTGGCGGCAAACGATATAGGAATGTGAATTAAACAATTCCTGCCAAAAGAATTTATTGGAACTCTATTACTTCCATATCATAAATCAGTGACTGAATATTAGCAACCAAATTGGGGCAAACTGAGATGCGCCTTTCTTAACTTAGTGGATACACTTTGTTTCTTGGAAGTTTTTTTGATCATTTTGGTCCTAGTGCTACAGGACCTCTTTTGAGATTGGCAGCTCCAGGCGAAAATAAACCATACAAACTACTAATTATCATATCTATGATTTCTAAAGGACAAACTGTGAACTACAACATGTAGTGCCCTTCTTATCCTCTTTTTCTTAGATTTCTCACTTAGCACAACTAGAGGAGGAGCACACAGGCCAAAAAGAATAATATAGATCATTGAAGCATTTTTCGTATAAAGAATGTCATACACTGACATCGAAGCCCTGACCACTAACAGGGCAGACACACTGGGTTTTTCATCTGAAGAAGCAGAAGCAATATTGGGTTTGATAAAAGACAGCGGCTTTGGAAACAGTAATAACAAACAACAAGATCCTAAACAACAGATAAAACAACTAGAATATCTAATTCGAAAGGAAATAAATCGCAAGCTACATGCGATAACCCTAGGCAGATACCATAAAAGTCAACGGATACCGAGAGGATTACGAATCCAGTTGCGTCCTACATTGTGTAAAGAAAACAAAATCTTTGTGAAGAAATGGGAAGCTATACTTAACAAATGTTCTCTGGACCTTATATTACTGACCATACAAGAATTGGCAAGGGACATATCAGATTTAGGCAAAGAAATTAAGGAAATAGAAGTAGCTCTGGTAACAACACTGAATAGAGAAGAAGTTGATTCTATCCTCCAAGAGATAAATGACAAATTGGAAGACTACAAAACAGAATTAGAATCCAAGAAAATTCGCAAATTCAAAAGAGACACCTATGATTACCTTAAAGATGAAGTTTATAACTGGATGGATAAATATGCTCCTCCACAAAGGAAACCAAAGCCTACGAATTTGAGTGAAACATCAAGTTCAGGAACCGAGACAGAAAGGGAACCCCCGAACCAAGAAGAAGCAGGCACGCCAAGTACTTCAGGCCTTTCGCGAGCAAGAGAAGATACAGCGACTTCTTCTTTTTTAGACAAAGGAAGAAGAGAACGAGACGGGGGAGGAGAAAGACCAAAAGGAAAACCCAACACGAGACTACAACAGAAAAAAACATAGTAATAAACTTATCATCCAGAGTCTTGACTGGGAAAGAAATAGAAACCTTACAGAAAGGCCTAAGTTTCGTTCCTACCTATGACAGCACACTATTTGATTCCAAAATAGAACTCTTTAAACTTATTAGGAAGATGAAACTGAAGGTGTTTTTCAGTGAACTAGAACATCAAGAAGCCAGAGAAGAAGCAGAACTTAAGGAATTCAGAAGTAAAAGTACCTTTATTCCTCCAATAAGTATACCTTCAATAGAAATCTTCGAAAAACAAGTCACAAGAGACTTTGAGAAACTTAAGTTCAAAAGTCAATCACCTCGAAACATGAAACCTCACGAACTTAAATTGATACGTGATCTATATGGAGACCACACAATCACAATAAGGGCTGCGGATAAAGGAGGAGGCTTAGTACTACTTAACACAAGGGAATATGAAGAAGAATGTGAAAGACAACTAAGCGATGGTAATACTTATGCCAGATTGACACAAGATCCCACATCGGAGATTAAAGAGAATTTGAAGACTTTGTTGGACAAGGCGGAGGAATTGGAGTGGATTAATCACCACACAAAGAAATTCTTGATTAATACACACCCTAAGATACCACACTTTTATACCCTTCCTAAGATACACAAAGATCTCATCAAACCCCCTGGAAGACCAATCGTAGCAGGGATTAACAGCATACTGGAACCCTTAGGGAAATATGTGGATTACTTCTTACAACCACTGATTCAAAAAACCAGTACATATATCAAGGACTCGACACATTTTTTACAACTCTTGAACGAAACTGTATTCAATTGCAACAACATATGCTTTACTATCGATGTTAAAAGTCTCTACACATCGATCCCGCACGATTTAGGGGGTGAAGCGGTAGAATGGATGCTACTCAATGCAGAAGAGATACCGGCTCAGAAAGAATTTATAATGGTTCTTCTGGAGTTTATTAGTAACAACTCATACTTTCGATATAAGAATGAGTACTATCTCCAAGTGGCTGGGACAGCCATGGGAGCCACCATGGCCCCCTCTTATGCTAATTCATTCATGCATAAATTCGAATCCGAACATATACTACAGAATGAACATTGGTTCCTGAAATTAAGTCTCTGGATCAGGTACATTGACGATATATTCGGAATATGGAAAGATACGGAAGAGGAATACCTAAAGTTCTTCGCACATCTGAACAGCATAGATGCTCGTATCCAATTCACTCAAGAACACTCCCAAACCAACATACACTTCTTGGATGTAGACATTAAGATTACTGACACAGGATATCAGACTACCATTTTTCGAAAACCCACGGATCGTAACAATCTATTACAACGTCTCAACTTCCATCAACCGAGCCTCATAAAAAATCTTCCATACAGCCAGATGCTCAGGGTGAAAAGATTGGTAAGTGACCCAGAAGACTACAAGCTAGCTATCCGTGAGATGGGGAAAAAGTTCCTGGAAAGAGGATATACAGAAGAGGAAATAAACACAGCAGAATCACGAGTAGCTACACAAAACAGAGAAGAGCTATTGAAGACAAAAACCAGACAGGAATCAGCCCCACCATTAGTGTTTGTGTCTAGATACTCACGACAAAGTAATCGCATTAAGTGCATTATTCAAAAACATTGGAATACTTTATTATGCGATCAGAGAGTTGAACATCTATTTAAGGAAGTACCCACATTTGCTTACCAACGGAGTCAAAACCTAAAAGATAGACTGGTTCAAACTAAACCAGCACCTAAAAAGAAGCTTACAGAAAGAATTGGGGCGTTTCCGTGTTTAAGTTGTAGTAATTGCAGCTATGTGATGAGAGGAGAGACAATAAAACATTCACACACAGGAGAGACAATCAGACTGAGAAATTTTGCTACATGTGATTCAACCAACGTGATTTATGCTATCAAATGTCCGTGTGGACTGTACTATGTGGGTCAGACATTGCGAGTAGCAAAAATTAGGTGGAATGAACACAGATCGTGCATAAGAAACCATAATCCTAACTCAGCAGTGTCAAGACATTGGGATGAAAAGAAACACAACTTGGTCCAAATCCGTTTTGTCATCCTAGAGGTGGTTTCAAAAAGAGACATCCACGAGAATTTCCAAAAAAGGATGGACCAAAGAGAATCCTTTTGGATAGACCGGCTGAGCTCCCTTTCTCCAAAGGGGCTCAATGAAGAAATAAACTTTATGTGCTTTTTGTAAAAGCATTTTGGTCAACTTAATTATTTCTTTACTCTTCGATTTTTTATCTAAAGAAGATTTACACCTGCCATGTAAATATCTGTCATATATCTGCTATCCTTTTGTCACAATTTATTTCCTAGTTGTATTATTGCGCTGTTTATTTTGCCCCAAATTGCTCTAATGACTTAGTAGCGACAGTAAATATGTTCGGGAGCGTAAATGCTCTAGACTGTTTATCTCTTCCATATGTTCAATTGTTAATGCAGACCTTATGTCTTGCATATAAACACTACTACGACAAAAAAATTTAAAAAATTTGACACACGCTGCTAATTTTCCAATTACTACAGCTACGGCGCCAATTGACGCTGTAGACAGTTAACTACTTGCACTGTCTCACAGAGTGCTGGTCACCATGGAGACATCCCCGCCCCCGGGCTAACACTCGGGGGTGGGGCGCGAGGCGTACGTGCACCAGGTCGGTCCACGACGCCTCGTACCGTCTCCATGGTGACCTTTAAAACGAAAGGTAAACTTACACGAGCGCGTTCCAAGCGGCTCAGTCTGCAGCTACATGTTGTGCACGGCAGGAGCTGAGTAAGTACAGCAGTACCGATTAGGATTAACATACCCACGAAAGAGATTGAGGATGACTCAAAATTGTTGTTTAATTTGCTTATAGATCTGATTGTGCATACGTACAACGACTCGAGTCCAGAGATCGGCTTGACCGAGGTATGACAAATATATAGAGCTTAAAGAAAATGATAGAATGTCTTTCTACTTTAGTCAACTCATTGACATACCGTTTTGTTTTATTTTTGCTTATTTCCTCTCCAAATGAACATGACTCGTGGATGGGTATGTGATTTTCGAAATAACTCTCTACAAATGTCTGCAATAATTGTGATATAATTACTATATTTGCATATACATATACTGTTACTAGTTAAACTAATTTTTATGCTTTTTGCTATAATACCGCCCTGAAGAAGGATTGTATCCGAAATGCATTGGCACCAAAGTATTATGGGCAATTTGAGATGAGAACTCATTGTGTGATGTATAAAAATTAAACTTCCATTGGCGGCAAACGATATAGGAATGTGAATTAAACAATTCCTGCCAAAAGAATTTATTGGAACTCTATTACTTCCATATCATAAATCAGTGACTGAATATTAGCAACCAAATTGGGGCAAACTGAGATGCGCCTTTCTTAACTTAGTGGATACACTTTGTTTCTTGGAAGTTTCTTTGATCATTTTGGTCCTAGTGCTACAGGACCTCTTTTGAGATTGGCAGCTCCAGGCGAAAATAAACCATACAAACTACTAATTATCATATCTATGATTTCTAAAGGACAAACTGTGAACTACAACATGTAGTGCCCTTCTTATCCTCTTTTTCATAGCCTATGATATGCCCATTGTTTGTAGCCTTTGTAGACATATGTACCCTCTAAAGTCGTTATGCAAGAAAGACAGCATTGCTCCCAGATTTGGGTTTGAAGACCGAAACTGAAACGAGGGAGAAAAGACTGAATGTTATTTTTCTGAAAATAACTTTCAGTCTTCTCTCCCCTGAACATTTCAGACTTTGCCCTTGCCCACACCCCCTTACTTACCTATGGCCGGCACAACTACTTGTGTGCCGCCGTCACCAACATCCCCTTCGTGTATGGGAAACGGCGCCGCAGGGTCCGCTTTTCTTTTCTTTTTTAAAAAATATGGTATTGAGTCAGGAGTCTTTTTGGACGATTCCTTGCTCCCACTCTACATTGAATCGAGCTTGCTCGCCTTAAAGGGAATACGTCAACCAATCCAGGGACACAAAGTTCCATGCCTTAGTTATCCAGTCCTGTTCATCTGGTGGGTCTGACTATTTCCATCTCTGGGCTAATACCAACAGCGCCAGCAGGGACAACATTGGGTATGCTTTCCTTTGATATCTTGTCATACCTTTTTTTTCAGGGCCCTTAAGTCCCAGTATACCATGTTCCATGTCCATCTGTATGCCAAACATTTCTTTCAGTCTCCCAATCACACCTGCCCAGAATTCTCTAAGCTTGGGACATGTCCACCAGTTATGTCCCCAATACCCTAGTCCCCCGTACTGCCTCCAACATAACGAGGACGAGCTAGGATAGAATCTGTGCAACCTTTCAGGAGTGTAGTGCCATAAGAACATCACTTTTATCCACATCTCCCAAATCTGAATTGTCCTTGTTAGTTAAGGGATATCTGCCCACATACGCAACCATTGCTCAATCTGGATCGCGCGTCAGATCACTTTTTCCCATTGGGTCACGCATGACCAGGCTGGAGCCTCAGGGCCATCTAGCAGCAATTTATAGAGTGCAGAGCTCAGGTACCTGTCACCTGGGTTACTGGTGATGTGTGTTTTAAATGGGGTGAGGGGACTCATAGCGGCTGCTTTCACTGTGGGATTGACCAACTAGTGTCTAAGTTGCAGAGAGCTGAACCTCTCAGTTTCTCGTAGCCCAAAGTCTGATTTACACTGGTCAACCATTTAATATCCTGGCCCTGGGTCATGTCTCGCAGTCTCATGCAATTACTCCCTGTCCACTGTTTATACTTTTCCCATTCTGTTCCTGGGGTAAATTGAGGGTTCTGGAATATTCGGGTAGATGGGGAGGGGAATGATGTGATCCTTTTCCGTTTAACCTGCTCATCCCATATGTTCTCGACCAGGGCCGTGATCCCACTCTTATGTATATTCTACGGCCGGTCCGAATGTGGTAACCATAATACTTCATCTAAGGGTTTTTGCCACCATCGCCCTGTCCATCCTGCACCATATTTTATTGAGGTCGTCCATTAGCCACTCTCGTATGATTGAGTTGGCTGTCACATAGTATATATGGAAGTTCGGAAGGGCAAAGCCCCCTTTGCTACGGGAGGCCACCATCACTCTCCTGGCTATTCTAGGTTTCTGCTTCCTCCACATAACTGCTGAGAAAGATTTATCCAAGGCGTAAAAAAGAACTGAGGAATTTTAATCGGCAGTGCTTGGAAAAAGATAGGATTTTCGAGAGAATCAGCATTGTTATTGTGTGGACCCTAGCCAACCATGAGATCGTCAATGGGCAAGACAAGTAACTGCTACATCCATGAAATAAAAATATACCACAAATAATGTTGTCTGAAGGCCGGCATGTATTCCTGTTCCAGAGGAGAACGTGCATGGATGTGATTTGGGAGTCACACCTTGTGTGAGAGGATGCCATGGGGGCCAGGCAGGAGATGAGGGACTAAGATCAGCCTTAGAGGCAGGCAGGGATATGGTTTCCTTAGCTGAAGACTTTGGCATCAAGCAGCACAGAACCATCCACTGATGAATGGCCATGAGGCAACTGGTGATGCAATGTGAGATGTCATGGGTCAAGGAGGGGAAGGAGAAGGCAATCAGGAAGCCAAAGGAAAAGATGCTTTATCCCAGGGAGGGCCAAGGTCAGATCCTTGGAAGATACCCACAGTGAGAGGCCTGAAGGGAGCAAGTGCTGGAGTTCCATGAGACGAAGAAGGAATCAGGGCGATAAGAGGCCACCCTTGGGCCATGGGGATGCACTTGACCTATAATGGCAGCAGCCGGGCATGCCAGCCTGTACCTTATAGATGGTGATCATGACAGGCATATGGGGATTTTACTAGGAAAGATGGCAATACCAGAGAATTTGACTATACACATGGCATATTATATAAGTTGCGCAACTAAGGCTTTAATAATGTCGATGCCTGGCATGCAGGACTTAAAATGGGCAAGATAGCAGTAAAGGAAAATAATCTTCTGTTTCTGCAACCGCCATTGTGTTAAATTTGCACTTATTGTATTTTTCCATTTGTGATGTCACTTCCTTGTTGTCAACAGGGGCAAACATCATGTTATCACTTCCTGTGAAGTGGTCAGGTCGAAGGGCATGTCGTGCCCTGTGTTGTCCCTTTTGCTACCCCTGGAATGTTCGTGCCTCACCGTCACTGAGAATTGTTGTGGCTTCACCAAACTCCCAATGCTAAATTGTGATCAAAATTAGCCACTAGGTTCTGGGGTGGTCCTGCTGCTGAACAATGTTTTCTCCAGAGGGAGGACGAGGAAGGATCCCCTCAGCTTTCAGTCCTCATAAAGATGTGTCAATCCACCCTCATCGGTTTCCCAGTGATATTCCTCTACGAAGCACACCATATGCCAGGATGCATTATCTGACCCCAGGCGGAAACATGGAAGGAACACTAATCCCCTGAAGGGTGTTTGCGATCTCAATCAAGTTGCTGTCCCCCCAGCAAGACGACCAGCTAGTAACTTGCCGAGCCAATGGTTCAGCATTTCTTTCACCGCTGATGCCGCGCCCAGTAAGGAAGACTGCGGAACCATGCAGAACCACTCTACCACTGAAGAGAATAACCAATCCCAGATAGAGATACACAAAGTCACCATTAGTAACCAGTCAACGTTAGCATTAGTAGACACCCCATCACCGGAGAGATATAAAAAGGTGCTGGGAAAATTCAGTCCTTGGTTTGGACCCAGAGGAGGATGGCATGCTTTTGAATGCTCCCTTGACACAAGGGCAGACCATGAGAGGAGAAAAGTTGGAAAGAAGAGTTTTGCACAACACTCCCTTGAAACAAGGGCACACCGCTGAAGTAGAAGAGCTGGAGAGAACCACAGCCTGGCCAGAAGCCGTGTCAGAGAAGCTAGTGGAGAAAGCAGCCATCTGGAGAAAGGTGCAGCAGGTCAGCAAGACTTGGAGAGATCACTTGAAAACTAGCCTTGGGTGGAAGCCTGCAAGAGAAGGTTAGCTATGCTAATTCCAGAGGGTGGGAGAAAATCCCAGGCACCTGAAAAGTCAGAGTCTGGGACTTTCGAGCAGCTACCCTACATGGGAAGCGGAGAGAAGAGTGAAGGGAAGAACCGTGGCAGGAGGGTTACAATATCACCTGCCTGAGAAGGGCCCAGATTGAGGGGGGAGAAATATACTTTACAAGGTACCAAGTAAGGACCAGTGGAAAATCCTAGTGAATCATCGAAAGGTGAAGGACGACTAAGGAAGACCATAGAAGTGAAGGTCTCCTACGGGGGTCGTGATAGGAGCCCAAGGAAAAGAAAGAGTGTGACAGCAGCTACCTGTAGAAAGCCAAGAGCATTGCGTGAGAGCCCAGAATGACGCTGGACTGTGAATAACCCATGGATGTGCCTTTTTCCAGGGAAGTGTTTTCTTTGTGTTGATAGAATAAGGAAGATTGGGAATTTTCTTTGCATGATGCTTGAAGCCTCTTTCATTTGTGCTTAGGGAAGTTGGGAGGCTCAGAACCTGAGAAGTACTGGATTTTCTGTTGGCCACGTTTCTGGAACATTCCTTTTAGAATAGAGTGTCCCAGGAGGGGGAAGGACTTGTTAAAGTAGTATTAAAAATCTTGGTTTAGCCTAGGGAAAGAAAGGCTTGGTGATGTAGCTGTCCCAAGCTGACTCAAGTTTAGTTAAGAGCCTCATTATTGTTTTTGGGTTCACCCACTGGCATTAATTAAACCCCTGTCTTTAAGAATTTAGCAATAAAACTGTTTGCCTAAAACCTTAAACATTGGTTGTTGTGTGCATCATTGATCAACCATCTTGGAGAGGGTGGGCTAAATGGGGAGGGGCTGGGTAATTCCACCTTTGCCAGATTGAGCCACAACGCCCTCCTGTGATCGACTAACCAGTTGTCCAGCAATTGAGTCCTTTATCCCAGAGAAGATAGCAGAGGGGAAGGAGTAACAGTGGTGTTAGAATAAGATAGAATAGAGAGCAGGAGACTCCTACACCCTTGAACTGGCCCTATTCAGCCAGTTCAAGGATGGACAGAACCACAACAAAATTCTGAGGGAGAGGGAACACATCTGGTCAGTCTCACTCTCACACTGTGTTCCCCAACAGATAGTCTTTCCTCTACTTCCATCCCTCACGCGAGCTACGCGGAGGAGGCACCTGTCTAAGGGTGTCATCTTCTACTACCCAGCTTCTCTGAGAGAGCATTGACCCCCGCAGTTCAAGATACCGACAGAAATCTCAGGAAAGGTGAATGAGTTCCAGATTTTTCATAAGATACCACCATAAACTCTTGCTGGCTAAGTACTTGGGGCAACCTTCAGCACATGCTTTTTTCACCACACATTCAGCAGTTAGGGACAGATTACATCTACAGGATTGTATTCAAGCACACTAGGTCAATGTGCTTTTAGGAAAGGGATAGCTGAAGAAATGGTCCCACGCGATTTCTGAATCATTCCGGCAGAATCGCTGCAATGTTCTCCTCTTAAATACCACTTAAAATCCTCACAGGAATATCCATTCCCAACCGCCATTCTCTGCTGATCCCATGTCCTACTCCTCATGACGAAACCGATTACTGAAATCTGATGGCCATTTCCTGAAATTATCAGGAGACACAGCGGCAGAACTGCTCATCTCGGGAGGATAGCTCAGGGGCAACATGCTCGCCTTGGAAGCAAGATGACACAGAGCAACACAGGTTTGATCCCCTGGGCCGTGCTTAGAAACCTCTCGGTATTACGCGTGTTATAAATATCATATCATATCATTTTATTTTATTTATTATTAATAACGCACCAAAAGCCCCATGGATTAAAAGGAGCACAACAATCAATCACCAACGAACAACCAACAGAAAAAGTACAACAGACATAACATAATAAGCGCATCCATCAAAAACCGCTTAAGGTCGTACCACTGATCAAATGTACATCAAATGCCAGGCAGATCAAACCAATCCGGAGGCCGATTAAATGAAGAAGTGAGTCTTGAGAGCCCTCTTGAAGAGTGGCAGTGAGGTGTTCCTCTTAGATCTGGTGGGAGATTATTTCACAGACAAGGAGTGGTGAACTTGAAGGCCAATCTTATAGGAACGCAGTGAGCCAGGGTTGGATTTAAAGGCCAGTCTGGCTTTCAAGCAGCAGGGGACACAGACCCTTGTGGTCAATAACAATGATCCTGAAAGCAAGGCGCTCCCTCACTGGAAGCTAGTGAAGAGCATGACACGCCTCACTGACATGGTCACTACGCTTAAGCTGATTAATGATCCTAACCTCACTAATCTGCAGTTTAAGTAAATTGACCTGGGAGGTGACATGTAAAAGGCTACCACAATGGTAAATTTTTGCGCCAACAATGGCTCACACCAGGTGAGCACAATTCCGTTTAAAGAGGAAGGGGCGAATGCAGCAGAGCAGTTTCAGATAGTACGATGGAGCTTTCATATTTAGGGTGGCGTCAATGTAGGCCCCTCAGTCTTAACTTTGGCTGCCAGCGATGGTAAACTCCTTTACCTCTGGGGGAAGTCTACCTAACCTGTATTGTGTGCCAGCAAAAAGAAGCTCTGTTTTGGCATTATTGAGCGCCAGTCCATTCAAAATCATCCAACTTTGGATGATGTCTAATGATCCATAACAATCGCTTCCCGCTGGGTGGTTTTAGCATCTGGACAGAAGAATCAATATGAAAGGTCTCCATTTACTGTGGTCCAGATGCCAGCAGGGAAAAGGTCTGGCATCTACGGGTGAACAAACCCTAGCTATGATCTTTAGCCCCAATGTCAATGTGTTCTCACCTGGTCATGCTTCAGACCACTATATGATCTTCGTTCACATGCTAAATGTATGTCATACATTAACTAAACGCTCCATTCCCACTTCAAGCAATATCTGTCTTCTTAAGATCTCACAACGTCTATACTATTGGCCACCTTTTATTATTTTCAGAAGGCAACACTAGTGAGGGCCTGCAAGTCCTCAAGATCTCCAATAGATTGATGTGTGTCCAACAAGCTATGTCAGCCCCGAACCTTTTCTTAGCTTCAGGCAGCACCCCGGTTTGATTGAAGTTTGTTGAAGTTACCCTTCTATTGAAGGAGCCCCCGGCAGATGTGATGGAATTCGCAAACTATAGACCACTTTCGACTTTAGCAGCAAAATGACCGCAAAGAACAGTTACTCACCAACTACTGACCTTTGTGCAATCAAACTAAAAGCTTGAGGTTGTTCAGGTAGTTGTTCCTCCATAAATGGAACTGGATCTGTCATCACATGAAGACTAACAAAGGTGTTCTTCAGTGTTGGTGGTGCTGGATGTATACACCGCCTTGAACAACATTACCCTCCTGTCTATATGAGATTGATGTCATGCTTTAATATAGGCTTACCGAAGACTTGCCACTCTCACCCCCTCCTTCTTAATAAATCCTTAACCTGATCAAATTGATTACAAATGTTGGTGATAACATATATAGCTATGCTGGCAAAACCCAACTAACCTTTAATCGTATGCCAAACTGCCAAAATCCAACAAGTGTCCGGTAAATGGACACTTCGATGTTCGGGACCTACCTCAAAAGTACCTCCGTAAAATGTAAATCTTGCTTGTGCAAATGGCTACAGATGGCGGGTGTGACAAAACTTGACATACCAATTTGTAAAAGCCCAACACCGACTAAAACGGTAAACCACCTGTGTGTGTTGCTAGATGTAGAACTGTCCCTGGCACCATAGCCACAAAGGATTTCTTTCATTTGGGGATGTTCAGACACATTCCTCATTCCCACACCTGGGCTGATTTTAGTAATGCCTCACATTGGCTATGCCAACAGTATACAGCGAGCACCTAAATACTTGCATCGGCGCCTGCAAACGCAGCCGCCGAGTACAGTGGGGCAAATAGGACAACTGCCTCCTTACTTCTGTAGCAGTGATGGTAGGGACCACACGTTGCCCTGCTGCTGGCGACTGTACTGCCCAAATAGACTGGACGCATTAGCAATGCTCCAGGTGATCCAACTCCATTGCCTTTCAAGCCATGCACATGAACTGCATTGTTGATAAACTAAAAAGTTCCCAAAGTTCCTTCTTACTTTTTTACTTGCTTACTACATTTGTGTCATGATCCCAGAGACTTATCTATATACTTTCAACTAGGGTGTGCCATAACTGTCCATTTCTCCTCTTCCCTGCACTGTTGATAAGGCAGTGATTTTCAACTGTATCAGGGATCCAAATGCATTGTTGAATTCTTTAAAGTTGAGCGACAGTCTCCATGCAGAAAGCTGAAAGGTAGCACAGCAGGTTAGGTGTCTGCTGCTGAGACAATAAATGTTGAGATCAACCTGTGAATCTTTAGGTTTTCTCGAATTCCTTCTGTGAAATGTGCTCTAAAATGTGTCCCTTCCACTTGGGAAGGAGTTGATCTTGGTTGCTGGCTCATATTCACGGGGAGAAGCGGGAATGTGGGATGCTTGCCCCTGTACTGAGGCACCCACGTCTTCAAAGACTGCGGAACACAACCGCCTGCGTGTTATTGAGATTATATAGGTTTGAACATATCGCTCCCACTTCATGGTCGCTGCACTGGCTCCAGAGGCGTAGCCAGGCTTGTCTATCAAGTGGGGCCTGAAGCTAATGTAGTTGGGCCCACAGCAGTGACATTAACATCTATAAATGCGCACACACCACTGCTGAGCGGGCATTTACAGATTTTGGACAGGTCTCGCCTGCTCAGGCCCTTACCCTGTCTACTCCTCTGCTGGCTACTCGTTCATGCTGATCTACATTTTAAATCCATGTGCATGATCCACAGAGCCCTGCAGGAATGCCTGTGATTGTAGTGTTCGGCACTGGTTTACTGGCCCGAGCGATGAGATCTTGCAGTCTTTCATTGCGCTTTTTGACGTCAGGTATGTTCTCCAAGGACATCGACTTAGACTGCCAGCCTTCATGACCCTATTGGCGACCTATTCCACTTGATCCTCCACCTCCTTGTTGGCAGTGTCATCTTCTGTAGGATGACACGAGAGACAGGAGGCAGAGCTGTCCACGCCAGGCCTGGGAGCATGGCACTCTACCCTACGTTATGGGGATTTAGGGTTTGTGGTCTGTGACAACGGTCCCTCGCGTTCTATTTTCGAGTATCTCCTTTCAGTGGGAGTTAGGACTTTGCTGGCGTAAGCAACCGGCTGCTTTTTTTGTTCCTGGGATTCACAAGAAACTGCTGCTTCTGGTTGGTGGTCTTGAGAGGGGGGTCTGGAGGAGAGGGCATGGACCTCTCCCACTTGAAGTGATTTGAATGCCTCCTCAATGTGGGTCTCTCTGGTCAAGGCAAATTCGTGAGCCGTGCCAAGCTCCAGAATTCTCTGCAAGGAAACCTTTGGCTCCATGCAAATCTGATGACGTAGTTGGGACAAGGCATTGTTCTGGATATCTGCGCCCTTACTTTGTCATTTATGTCCTGCAGTCTACAAGACATGGCCAGCTGATAAATCCTGCAGTGGTATGCGTTCAGAGATTCGGATGGGCCTTGACTAGCACGTTGGAGGCTCAATCTTTCATTATCCCTATTGACCTTGGGATATAAGTGTGCCTGCAGGACTTCCTTTGCTGATCAGTAGGACCCATCCCAGGGTTGCAGTGTCTTGAAAATTTGGTGGATTTCATTTCCTGCGTAGAACAGCAGCATGGACCTTTTGGCCTCATCGTCATCATCACGTGTTACTACGAAGAGCATCTAGAGACATTTCACCAATGTGGCCTAAATTGCCTGGGGTACCCATGCCATAAAACTCCAGCACAGGATTTCCAGCCAGCGTTCTGGAGTTGCGCTCACCCGGAGTAGAAGAAAGACTTCCTGATGGGCAAGAGGGTCTGCTTGGGGAATTCTTGATGGGGGAAATAATCTTCCTCTTCATGAATTATATACAGTGTTGGAATGGCCTTGTGACGTGACGGGTCGCAAGGTTTCTAGTGAGGTGGCAGGGAGTGGAGGAAGCCCACAAGCACACAACTTCGGGCCACTAGCCACCCAACTCAAGGTGACTACTGGTGTTCCTTTACAATGTTCCTTTCCCTAAATGACATTGTGTTTATTTTCTTATTATTAACCTCTTCTCGTAGATCTCAACATTCCAGGATGTTTTATTATGGGCTTGTATGTGCACACCCCTACCCGAGACATCGACGGAGGGAGCGATGGAGAAGAGGGTGAGAGGGGACTGAGGGGAGGATGGAGAGGGTGACCGTCAGAGACCGTTCTCGTAGCACAAATCGAATGAGAGTGCTGCAGAATGTAAGTCGCGCATTTGCGCTGCACAGGCGAAGTCCATGGGAAGGCCGGGCGCCGTCAACACTATTTGTTGGATAGGTCTTCTGTGTAGCCCAAACGCCAAAGTATCATGCCCACAGTGCCAAAGAAGTACATGTACATCGAAGGATGGTTTGGGAAAAACCCTGTGTGGGCATGGTGTCCACTTTTATTATACTCTGTGGCATAGGACATGTTGCGTAACTCAGGATTTCCTACGTCGCAACAGGTGCAAAACCTGACTTTTTTTAGTGAGCGCATCAGCATGCCCGTTTGCAGATAATGTGGGGTTAAAGTACTCTTTGACAATCAGTACTTGGAAACTCGGATTGTAAAGTAAATCAGTCTACCTAGCCTTGTGGCATGACCTAAACTAATCTCAATTTTCCAGCTGGCCACATTATGTGATCATGGGCATATTACTTGTTTGCAATGTACCCTAGTGTCCTTGTTCGCGATAAGTGGGATCATTTAGACATTGGGTGCAAGAACTGACCAAAACTAGCTTTGTTGATGGTGATATCCAAGTGAAAGTAGAGAGCACCCACAATAGAATCAGTCTGCATGCATTGTGGACTGAGTGCGCATGCCCAGACATGAGGCATCTATTCACTAAAGAATAGATTGAGCAATGCACACCACAGGGAGATCTTGGGGGCAAAATAGGGCTGTCATGGGCAGTGAAACGCTCTCACTCACAAGTAATGATCAGCAGCGAGAGAGAGGAGAGTTCAAGAAGTACAAGTGGGACACATGTCTCCTAAAAAATGATACCTAAACTAAGTATGTCGTCTTTACACATTATTTTCAATCATGAGCGTTGAGCTGTGCAGTGGTTGCTGGTAACATTTCTCACCTTATCGTTACTCTTGGGACGCGTCTGGCCGAAAAGTGTTCACCATATTGTCCTTCATGCACATTGCACCTTAATTAAAAGACTCCAAAAAATAAGAAATTTGTTACCAGCTTACAGGGAACACATGCCGCTGCGTCGCTTTTCAACCCTTAATTTACAATGGGTTCGCTTCAGGCCTCTCGCGTACCTAATCTTAAATCTTCTGCACTAGTTGACCCTAATTGGTCCGACCATAAGTCAATCCATTTCCAGCCAACGCTTTCAAATACTTGGAATATTTATGCAAACAACCCTTCCAATAAAGTAAGTCGTCAATCCTCTTTTAAAATCCACTTCTTTTCTCCACTTGCTCTGTTCTTGACCACCCCGGTATTGATGTCACCCTCGAAATATAAATCAAATTTTATAATAACACTTTAATTGAAATCACACATTCTCTTGAACATTTAAAGAGAGTTCTGAATTGTTCCAAATCTTTTTGGCAACCTTGCTTTACCACTGAACTTCTATCTCATCGCCGTAGGACAATTTGGCGTGAATGGTAAATAAATAAATAAATCGGAAGCTAACAACACTATCATATGAGCAGCACAATCCACAAATGATTTGGATATTACATTAGATTGCCACTACCTCCTAGATCAATCTCCATTGAATGGCTTTGAGCAATGTATTTAGCCAATCAATGTGTACTTGTTCATCCAATTGTAATGATACTATTTGGAATCTGATTCTAACCCTGATCCCCCTTTGTGTGAGTTCCTGGATATCTCATCAGAACAATTGTAGCACATGGCCACTAATCTACACTCAATTACTTGTTCAGGTAATCTTTGTCTAATTTATACAGGATTGCATTAATGGGCTTCTACCACTTTTAGTTAATTTGGTAAACTGCTCCCTTTCTGATGGTTTTATCCCTACACCTCCAGAACTACTGTGTATTACTTCCCTATTGAAAAAAAAAATATCTCCGGATGATCCGATCTTCCTAGCAATTATAATCCCTTTGTTAATTTCCCTTTTGTTATGAACATTCTTGAGAAGGCTGTAGTTCTTCAACTGCACAGAATTTGCAGAAACTCATAATGTGCCCGGTGTTCGTCTGTCTAGTTCCTGTACCTATCAAGGTACTGAGACAGCTTTACATGATGTCAGAAAAGGTCTAATATGGAATTTAGATAATTGCAATGTTTCATTTTAATAATTCTTGGTTCGACACCTTGTACAATTGAATTCTCCTTTCAAGATTGACATCTGTTGCCCAGTGTCGGACTATGCTCTTCACTGGTTCACTTAATTTCTTTCTAATCGCCTCCATTGGCATAGCCTGGATGGTCTCCTTACTGAATTTACTTAAGAGTTGGGGGTCCTACAGGGTTCCACGCTTAACCCTTTCATGATCTACTTGCCAGCCTAATCGTTGGTTTTTACATTGTTATGCTGATGATACTCAAATGTTTTTCAGACTTACTCGCATTTTGTCTCAGGACCACAATGTTCTGACTGAGATTTTCTCCCAAATTAAAGGACGGCTAGGTTTACATGCTGCCAAACCCGAGCCAGTAATGGGCCATCCTCATACATTCTCACCATTTATGCTTTGTAATAAATATGGAGGTTTCGCCCCTTCTTCTTGGGTGGAGGCTAGGGAGGTGAGCTCACAAAGCAAATCCCTCCCTAGGGGTTTGGGAAAGCGAGATCTCCCTGAGAGTGACTCTCTTCAAGGGGACAAGGACTCTCATTCCCATAAGGAACTCCTTATAACTAAGATATTTTCTGCATATGTGGGGATCCGGAAAAAGGATATTACATTCAATTTGGGACTCAAAATAACATTGAAAGTGCCTTTGGATGTTTTGCTCAAGAGGATGCTGGTCTCTCCATGGCCTCCACATCTGAACATAAAGAACACGCCCCTTTAGTGTCATGGAGCGAGACTAAAGGAACGATCACCCTTGAATGGAGGAGGAGAAGCAATACGCAGAGGTGAGTCTCCGATGTGTCCACTTCATTCAGGGACAGAGTCGTGTGGCACAACTGTGTCACAGCGAGAGATCGTCGAAGTGGAAAGACTCTGCCGACAAGGCATCGAGCCACGCAAAGTCAGGGAAGCCAAGGCCGAGCAGAGCCGCTTTATCTGGAGGTGTGACCACACGGATGATGTGGTGGGTCCAGGGCCCGGGAAACGACACTAAACCCAGAGTGTGAGGGAGGAACACATTCTCTGCTCGCAATTAAGGAGTCGATGAGCGGAGAAGCGCTGAGACGAGCAGAAGAGCAAACTCACTCGTATCCAGAATGGAACACCAGAACGCCACTGCTACCGGAGCAGATGCCACCTCACTCGAACAAACCTTGCGACGGAGAAGGTACCTGGGTTGCTCATAGTGAAGACGGCGGAGAGACCAGAGAGTGAAAGGGGAGAAGGAAGGATTACCCTAAACTCCTACCAAGTGCATAAAGGCCCATAGAGAGAGAATGAAACAAGTAACAATAAGGGTTATGGGAGCACAAGAAATTTGAATATTGTAATCCACCAAACGGCTCACAGAATCTCCTGAGAACCAAGAGAGGTATATGTGAAGAGGGGTCACCAATATCCCTGGGAGATACAAAAGATATATTGGGACAGAAAAATCCAAAGGAGCTAGAGGGGCCCAATAAGAGAGGTGGAGAGCAAATTCAAGGGGAACACAGAGACAACCAAGACGTGAACATAGTGGGGAGAAACCCATGCAATTGGTGGAGAGGGATTAAGGAGGTATCACTCCACCTACGAATATTTTTTTGCCAGGAACGTAACACTTTATTTTGGAAATTTGAGATGCTTTTGGAACTTTGACAAGCAGGGCAAGAACTGTTAAACCTGGGAGAACTAATTTCTGCCAATAAGCATTGGATCCGAAACCAGGAGAGATTCCTGGAAACCCTGAGTGAGATCTGGGTGAACAACTCTAAGGGCCAGGCACTCGGCCTAGATTTCTTTTCTTTTTTTTCTAAGTGGTAGGGCCAGAGTATAGGTTTGTACAGAGGACCATGTTTGTTATTTTGGCTATTCACACGCACCTTCAGTATAGTTTGATAGCAAGGCAACTCCCCTTTTAGCAATTAGGCTAACAAGGCGTTTTCTTTTAAGTTAAATAAAACACTTCGATACCATGTCCTCTGGTCTCAGTCCTCTTTCTGGCTTATCACAGCTTCCATCTATTTGGATTTGATTGCCGTTACTACTCTATCAAAGGTTAAAACGTAGAGTTTTTACTTTGATTCTAATTTGGATTTTCTAACCAAATTAACTGTTAGTACGACTCTACGCTACACGCGTACATTTAAACAAATACCACTATTCCTTAATACTGATCATACGTCACCCATTGCCGGAGCAATGGTTTCGTGCTAAACTTGGCTATGGTAACTCCCTTTATAGGTCCCTACCTTGGTCAAAAGCCTCAGATGTTACAGAACAATACTGCCAGGCTAACTTTTAATGTTGCTTTCCATTCCCACACGTTTCCACTCCTACTCCATCTTCACGCGATACCTGTGTCTGCTAGCATTCACTTTGAAGTTGCCACATTGGTGCACACATATATTTATGCTAATGCTCCCTTCTGTTTAGCCAGCAAATTGAAAGATCTACTCCCATACCCACCATCTTCACTGTGCTTCTTTACTTACTTAATATTTGATCTTAACTATGCTGGTGGCAGTAGCTTCTCAGTTCAGGGTCCGAGAGTTTGGAATGGTCTTCCGGCCTCATTGAGATCTCAGCCCAATTTAGGCACTTCAGAGAAAAAAAATAAACTGTTCTTTTTTCATTTCCACTACTCTAATTACCAAAGATAACAACTGTGCCTTGTTTATGCCCTTGCGTTTGAGCGCTATATAAGCAACCAAGATAGCATATCATCGACAAAGGTGCAGCTGTGACAACAATCACAGCCAGGCTGTGTGCTCACAAAACCTACAGGCCACAAAAAGTGTGCCACACACAGACCCAAACTCTGCTATGATTGCAAGTATAGGACATAACTCTGCTCTCACACCGACTATGGACCCAACCTCTGCTAGCACGCTCAGCATCACAATACGTGTGCTCTCTCGCTCTGCTTCTGGAAGTTATCAACAACACTGGCTTGGTATGCTTCAACTGTACAGATGGCAACAAAATCTACAAACTCACAAGTAACTCACCATCAACTGCACTGGACCTTAGCACATGCCTTGCACACGTTGACTCCTGGATAATGACAAACAGACTGAAACTTAGCAACTCCAAAACCAAGCTTATGATCTCTGGCACCAGTCTACCGTGCAGCTCACCAGTCTCCTGGCTCTGATACAATGGTAACCTGCGCTGTTTCTATGACAATGGTCAGTAAACTCAGACTCTGGGTGGCAAGGGTCCTCACACTGGAACCATATGTAACAGCCATTGCAAGGAGATGCATTTTCCAACTCTGAACAATCCAGCACATTAAGTGCCACCTGACCTTCACACAGAGGACCACGGCAGTGATTGCACTTGTACGCTCCAGATTACAGTACGCCAAAAGTCTCTATTTGGTGCTCCAGGCTTACCTACTAAACAAACTACAAAGAGTCCAAAGCGAAGGAGAAAGACGTCTCCTGAGACTTGAAAGATCTAAAAGCATCACCCTACCCAGTGCTTTGAACACTTCACTGGCTCTCGATCAAATGAAAGCGAGTACTCCAAACACTCTGCATCGGCCAATGTGCCTTTCATGACAGTGATCCAGAATCCAATGATATTTCTCAATACAAACCAGTGAGAACACTTTGACTCAGCAACCCAGACTAGTAATGATACCAAACTTCAATCAGAATGCCACAGAGGATCTTCCTTCTCTTTCCTCCCAACCAAACTTTGGAAATGTAGAAGAAAGAAAATAAACCCTCACTATCTTATCTTCTAAGAGGGGTTTCCCTGACTCAAACTAATACTAAAAAGGAGCAATCAGAATGTCTGGCGAAATCATACCTCACCGTCCTGTGTCACAGCCTACTTCTATCCCTTACACTACAACTAAAGAATAAGTCAACAGAAAAGTTCCTTCTCCAGGAGAATGACTCCCTTCTCCTGGCAGGTGGGTGGTATTCTATGAAAAAGGAAGCCACTGGGAATGACTCCCTTCCCCTGCTTGTGGTTCCAACAAACCTTTACAACAGTCAACTTTTGGAACCAGGAGAATGACTCCCTTCTTGTGGGTCACACAGTCCAATATAGTTCCCACAAATGGCAGGGGGAATGACTCCCTTTCCCTAGCGTCTCTTGATCAAAATGGCTTTGAGTTTCTTCCATTTCAGAACCAGGAGAATGACTCCCTTCTCCTTGTAGTAGTTCACTCACTCCAATATAGTACATACCAAAGCCTGGGAGAATGACTCGCTTCCACAGGTGTCTCTTGATCAAAAAGACTTTCAGTTTCCTTTAACTTCCGGAACCAGGAGAAGGACTTCCTTCTCCTGGTATTGACAAGTCCCAAGTCCTTCACAGGGCCTCAGTGGACCCTTCCCTGCCACTGCGACAAGGATGCTTTCCTCTGATACTTAATATACGGTTCCATGTCTTACAATCGCTGCAAAAATGGCTGTGAATACAAAATTTCACGGTTTTGCCGCCACAAACATGTAAAGGATGCGGGAGACACACTCGCAACCCCCGGACCCATTATACCATTAAAGGGAAGCAGGGGACACCCCCTCAACCCTCGCTCCCCTTAAATGGTATAATGGGGTACACCTTTACCGGGTCAAACCACAGCATTTTTGCTGCGATTTGTTTTTACCAGCCACATTTTTGCAGCATTATTGTTACCTGATACCTAATATATATACTTCTGTCAGGGTCCCAGACCCTTCTCTGGTAGCCAGTGGGCTTATTGCTGCAACTACGATGAGGGAGGTTCTCCTCTGATGTCCAATATGCTTGCATTCAGGTCCCAGACCCTTCTCTGATAGTCAGTCTGCGTATTGCGACCACTGCGAAAAGGACATTTACCTCTGATGCTTAATGCACCCTTACCTGTAGTTTGATTGTTACTACTGGGTCAGCAAGAGCCACATAAATCTGCCTCTCTTCCACCCCGTGCCCCCTCAGGGTCTCTCGTACCTCCCGTTTCCTTTGTTGGGACATCGGAAAGCCCCCAGGGCTTCATGGGACTGGGGCGCATCTCTCTGTGTTTCTCGTCACCACTTCTGTAGCAGCACTGTGGCTCTGCGCTCTCCTGGACTGCTCGGCTTCCTCTTCCTGCGTCGCGTTCGGGTCTGCTCCAGCAGGACCCACTGAGAACTGCCTCAGCACCTCGCCGCCGTCCTGTGCTAGTGGTTCACTCCGGTCAGCTGACAGGATTCAAAACTCACGTTCACACCTGCTGCCTCTCCCGTATGGGCGTGACAAATTCTTCAGTCCTTCTATTCTTATACAATGTTGCCAGTCCTGCCCTGGCGGATTGTGAAAGCCCTTTCTTGTTCTTGATCGACTAATCTTCATTCATCCTCGGGGCCATCTTGTACTAGTACTAGCAGCGTAAGTAATCATCATGTCTCATGTGCTCTTCTTCGTTCTGGTTCTTTCTGTTGTGGTTGTTTATCCTACACTATAGAAATACATGGACCGACTCTCAAGGAAGTTGTTTGTCATGGAGTTGGGGGGCGTAGGGAAGGTTGGGATGTGACGTTGGCCGACTGGCTATACCCTAGGTTATCGTCCTTATACCCGGAAGGGGCGTCCTTCCCCAAGAGGTCCTCCCACATTATACCAACCCTAGGTCCAGAACCAGGACTCAAGAGACAGTGAGCTTCTGGGGGAAGGAGAGGAAAGGCACAGTACCGATGGTGAGGTGCAGTAATAATAATAATAATAATTTGGCATTTATATAGCGCTACAAACCCTCAGGTATCTGAGCGCTGCTTATTATTACCCACGGTGTGTGGTGCTCATTTATCGACCTTGGAAGGATGAAAGGCTGAGTTTGGCCCTGCCGGGATTTGAACCTGGGTTAGGAGGCTCTGCACGGATGTCAAAGCGAGCGCTCTACTCGCTGTGCCACTTGACCAACTAAGTAAGTAAGACGTTTGACCTATTAGAGACATCAGAGATGTGGGCGGAGAAGAAAAGCGTGGAGTCAAAGATGACCCCGGGGTTCTTAACCTTGCAGGTGGGTGTAGGAGGCGGGCTAAGGGAGGAAGGCCAGAGAGTGACAGGAAAGGAGGATGAAGGTGTGCCGATGAGGAGGATCTCCATCTTGCTGGCGTTCAGGCAGAGATCATTGGCGGTACACCAATCATGAATGACAGATAGGCAATCATAGATGAGAGAAGGAGAAGAGGTGGCCGAGGGGAAAAAAAGTTGAGTGTCATCCGCATAGCATTGAGAATTGGAGCAGAAAATGGCAATGCAGTGGACGAGGGTTGCCAAGTATTGGTTGAAAAGCCAGGGTGAGAGGTTAGACCCCTGGGGAACACCGCAGGTATAAAGGGAGATAGATGAAAGGGAGGACCCAAGTTGGACCTGGGGAGTTGATCAGAGAGGAAAGAGGTCAGCCAGGCCAGAGCCATATCAGTGATACCCAGGTTGTCACGAAGACGGTTGAGCAGGATGGTATGATTGACTGTGTCGAAGGCAGAAGAGAGATCGAGTAGGATGAGGACAGAGGGGATGTTAGAGTCGAGGTCGGAGAGCAGATCTTCACGGATGTTCAGGAGAGCAGTTCCGGGCTGCTGATGATGGTCTTGCAAGCGGTCAACAGACAAGAACACAACGTGTCGACCAAGGTGTTCGGGAAATCGGACTCATTCGGATTGGTCTCATCACATCCTTCAAAAGAAAACTGGAACAGAAAGATCCCTCTGCTGTAGAGACAAGCAAATACTCTAACAACACTGAATTCAGACTCTTGAACCCAGTTATTCCCGCTTGCTTAACCATTCCCCTACCCCATCTCATTGCACCTTACACTACTTGCACAACATAACCTTGTGTATAGCAGCAAGCTGTCTATAAACAAACCCACAATAATGAAGCACAGCATCACCACTTCTGTACCTCTAACACACCCACCCACGCTCACCAGCAGGTATCTAGGGCCTTTCACTGTTGACCTCAACTGATTGATGTTGGGCTCGCCCTCCCTTCTGGATGAAACACAAACACATGATTACTCGGCCACTTCTCACCTAGAATCACACCGACACACAGGACTTGGGTACTTCCAACCTAGAAACATCAACAGCACAGGATACACACCTGCTTCTCCCTCTATCCCACTAATCCTAACCCCTTTTCTTGCAGGGCCCATGCCAATATTGGCAGAAGTGTGTTACACAAGGTCACTTTACAGTACATTACACTGAGCACCCGTGCAAACTGTGATCTCACATTGACCAGTCCAAAATGGTGGATGCAAAAATGAAACAATTAAAGACCTCTCCCAAACCTGGTCTTTGAACAAAGATTGGGGAGAGCCGGATAAATCAGGGTTGCCTAGACTCCTCCTGAAACGATACCCCATAGCTGGTCCGATAGCACAGAGAGCGCTCGATTTGGCATCTGTGCAGCAGAGCGGTTCGAATCCCGCCAGGGCCAAACTCAGCCTTTCATCCTTCCGTGGTCAATAAATGAGCACCACCCACCGTGGGCAATAATAAGCAGTGCTCAGATACCTGAGGGTTCGTAGCGCTACATAAATGCTAAATTATTATTATTATTATTATAAATGTTGATAGTGAATACGCAGCCACTATCAGGGTTGATTACTTTCTACCTACTGTTTCGGGACAAATGGCAGTATCCTCATACATCCATCACCTCTATTGGGACGGGTATTCCCAGACATGGGTCCCAAGCCTGCTGGGCCTAGAGACCCAAGCTACTCCTCACTGATGACGCCCAAAGAGGCCGAAGCATGTCTGTTACGTGGATCCGTGCAGAACGGATGTGACCTAGCAGTTCAGACTGGACTGTCCCTTTTGGGGTGGGACCAAGCCTGATTTGAATATGGCCTTTCCCCTTTTATAATGGTTTGGCAGGCTGAAGAACGATGGTCCGGAGAGTTGCCCAGAGCAATGCAAGAGGTTAGTCATTCCAAACCTTCCAGCTATCATCTTTATTGGTGAGTATCCTCAGAGGAAGCAGCTCAAACAGACCCAGTAGACAGAAAAGTGGACACAGCATTAAAAAGATCTTACGCGTCCACTATCTTTGTGATCAGAGCATCTGCCTATGCTGCCTATGTCACGCAGAGCTGGATGTCCGGATTTGTGGCAATACGGAAGTCGTAGAGGATGGATCTGGTTGTTCGGAGAAGCTCTATGTGATTTTAACGAAAACATTCAGAGAGGGATGTTTTACCGAAAGCCCCCTTTCCCCACCCGTGTTTTTATTTAAGCCAACCCGAGCCCCCTCCCTACCCGTTTTAACCCTTACCCCACACCAATATATATAAAAACAAACACAATTTGGCGTTTTTTCGTTATTATAGTTTTGTTAAAACATCCCTCTCTGAAAATGATTTCGTCAAAATCACTGGATACCGATGAAAGGCAGGAGCAACTCTAGTCTGACATTGAGACTGGCCGCCCTTTCATCGGCGACCACGGTGGGAGCGAGAAGGCAGATTTGGCTTATGTGTCTGAAGGTGGACCACTCCAGAAAGCAACCCTGTTACGACTTCCTGTTCTGGCCTAAAATTGGCTGGCTTAATAAAACAGGCACAGGACGATAGCAATGTGTTACTAACGGTTTGGCCAAGACAACAAACAGCTTGGAAGACTCTCTCAATGTTTCCTAAGGCCTCTCCCCATGCCACGACCAGAGAGTGATAGGGGTGGGGTTTAGGAACACAGCGGTGCTTCATGCCAACAAAACACTGTTCGTCCCGAAGTCGCAGCATCTGCCCTGTCGATGGTAGGTCACCCAGTTGGGCCCCGGCTGGTGAGAGGAAGGATCCAGGATTTCCTCAGCCAGTGGACTGCCTCCATTTTGACTAGTGGCTCATGGACATTATTCAGGGGGGGGGGGCGTCTGCGAGAAACCACTGTCGCCCTTTGACTCCCGGCAAAATGAGTGTCTCTGCTCAGGGTTGTGAAAGAGCTGATAGAGAAGGGAGGAGTGATAAGAGTTCCTCAGGAAGAATGGAGCAGAGCCTTCTACTCCTTCTTGTTCCTGATACCCAAACCTACGTCAAACATACCACCTTTTATCTGGAGTCAGTGGACTCATTTTGCAATATTTTACTCCCAGGGGCGTTTATGGTCACCCTGGATTTAACAGACACATACTTTCACATCCCTATTTTCAGGGCACACCACCAGTTTCTACAATTCCAGTTGGGGGTACACGGGGTCAATCATTTCCCCTTTGTGGTGTTACCATTCGGCCTGAAGACTGCTCAGAGGGTATTCACAAAGATTTTGGCACTGCTGGTGAGTCTCTTGCACGACAAAGGGATTGCTGTCCATCCGTGCATAGACGACTGGTTGATCCCTTCCCCTTCAGTGGCCCAGACGGTGACACATGTTCTAATCATATATACCCTCCAGAAAACACACTGGTGGAGTATAAACTACGAAAATTCACATCTGACACATCTCAACAAATGGAAGAAGGAACACCCTGTTCTAGACAATGTTAAAATGACCCCAATGAACTCTGAGGCGGATGACAGCTCTTCATGATACCCCAGCTCCCAATGTGTGAACAGTGCCATTGGCATGTTTGCACCTCAAGCCTTTGGTACGCCATCTTTGATATCACTGGAATACGAATGTACATGATTTGGCCGTGGCATAATTCTTGGCAGCGGAATTGACTGTGGTCAATTTCGTCGCAAATACTATTTTGCCGTGGCCAAATACAGCAACACTTTGGACCCCCCCAATACATCCTCTACCATCTCCCCCACTTACCTTTTGGACGTTCGCTTCCTCGCCTGACCCTGCAGGGTCAGTTCCATCCCTCTAAAGCGGGTCGGATCCGATACCGCAGGGACCCCATTTCTCTTTTTTTTTCCATCCCCCGCCTCCAATCCACAGGAAGTGGTTCCACCGCTGCTACTCCTTTAAGGCCATCAATACCAAACATGGGGAGTGAGGGACACCACCGCAAACCCCCCACTCCCTATGTTCGTTATTGATTACCAAATTTGATTGAATTTAATACATCAAATGGTACTGGCCGAATTCAGCCAGTCATATGCGAATCAATTAAATTCGATCAAGTTGGATAATACCCTGGAATACACTGCCTGGATGTATGAGGATTGGATTCCAATGACCAAGGAGGTTGCCCAACCACTCCAATGGGGGCTGAGGGAGTGGACGGTAACAAAGGGCTGTGTCATCTGCCCCCCAGATCAAATCAAATCATGACCAATGCCAGCCTTCTTGGATGGGGACAACACTGGCTCAAGAGACATTGCCAGGTTGGTGGTCGGCCTCGGATGCTTCCAACTCATTAAATTGTAGAGAGCTGGTGGCCATCCGAAATCTGAAAAGGAGGGGTTTCGCCTCAGCTGTTTCACCAGAAGAGGACATGTACGCTCAGGCAATGTGGTAGTGAAATGCTAAATCAATCGTAAGGGGGGACCCAGTGCATATCTCTGGCGGAGCTGGCTCAGTCGATTTGCTCCTGGCGGCGAATGACCTTGACTCTTTGACAGCTTCCCTCATACCGGTGGTGGAAAATGTCCCAACGGATGCTTTGAGCAGGTCTTTTCCATCCTGCCAGAAGTTCATGCTGGAGCCCCAAGTGTTTCTTCAGTTTTGTAGCAGGAGGGGTTCCCGTGGATTGACATGATAGCATCACGTGCCCAATACCCAGCTTCCGTTTTTGCTCTAGAGGACAGCGATCCAGCTGCGTGGGGTGGGATGCACTATCATTGATATGGCCAAAGACGTTGATTTATCTGTTTCCCGAAATTCCCCGGATACCTCGGGTCAGTGCCAAACTCCAAAGGGAAACGGCTCAAGTCATCCTGACCATTCCATTCTGGAAGAGGAGGTCATGATTCCCTTGGTTGGTACAGCTTACCTTGTGTTCCCATGGCTATTTCCCGTAGTCGCATCTCCACTCAAATGGCCAAGCTTGTCCCAAACTGCCCTGTGAAACATGAGTCTGTAGTCTTGGAAACTGGGCGGGCAGGGCTGATCGCCAAGGGGATATCTCCTGAAGTTGCTGGTATTGTACAAGGTGCCCGTACCCTATCTACCCTTAAGGTTTATGATAGACACTGGGCGTCGTTCTCTGAGTGGTATGCCCGGGGACACCTTGCCCCATTGTCATGCGACCCTTTAAAGTCTCTTCATTGCACACCCAACTAGCAGAAGTCAGGATGGTCAGGGAACTTTGGAGTGGCTGTGGACCCTCATGCCTCCAGGTTGTTTCACTCCTTATTGAAGGAACGACCTACCATGTCGCCAGGCAGCTTCCTGGGCGGAGTTGAAAAGGGTATCCCCAAGGGTGATCTGCAGGGTGACTACTTGGGTGTCCCCTACCACCGTCATACGTCACTACAGGTTGTCTCGTAGCGACATCTCTCAGACTGCTTTTTGTGCAGCCATCTTGCAATGTGCAGCTGCCTGATGTACTGAGTTACCATTTGCTGTCAATAAAGTGTCTTTGCAGATCACCTGCGGCTGTGCTTTGTGGTTCCGTCATGTGCTTGTTACATCCTCACTTGTAACACCTGGGACAAGGAGGACGGGACGAGGAGGTAATGCCCCGATTACTTACCCGTAATCTTCATTACTCCAAGTCCAAGTCTTCCTCGTCCGAGTCACCTTACCTCCCGGCCTGCCTTGCGTACTGACTGAACTTGATATGTTCAGGAAGTTCTGCTGAGGTGTTGGGCGGGGCTTAGGAGGCACGGAGCAAAAGGAGTTTGTTTCTTCTGGAAAAAAATGGTCTGACCGGGGCCCTGTAGGTAATCGGGGCATTGTCTAGTGTCCTGAATGGCAATGCTTTCACAATTCTCTTTGCTTCTAGCAATACTCTGCTAATGGTCAGAAGTATAGTGAAATGGCTGCAGCCACCCACCCCCTTTGCATTGAGGACAGTTGTTAAAGGGCCTTGCTCACCCGCACAGCTGTCATGAGCAGGAACAAAATGCAGATGACAAAAGGCACCTTAACGACCGCTTCTAAATTACTGTTATAAAACAATTCTTTTGTTGGCAGCGCCTTTCTTAGGAATGTGTGTTTAGTCAAGTGGCACAGCGATGGGACTTTTCCACATGAAAGCCCCCCACGTCGGCTCTGTTATCTACCAAATCTGTGTCTGCTACCAAGAAAATTAAAGTGAGTAACATGATAAGCTCATTTTAAAGATAAATGAATGTGCATGATGTCTACTAGCTTGCTGGAAGTTTGTAACACACAATCTCTATGCCCATGTGACATTACTTCACATCTTCTTTTAGCGTGTGTCTTGAAGGGATAAAACTACCGTGGTGTAAAAAAAAATGTAATGTTTAGACTTGCATTATTTTGTATTCTGGGATTTGTAGTTTTCCATTTAGGGTGTGTAAATAAAGCAACCATTGCATTCGTTTGACTTATCATGTTTCTAGAATGTACATATTGTCCAGTTGATTTACTATGTGATTTGTTTTTTTGTGCAAATTATCAATATAACACAGTATTATTGTAGACTTTGAAAGTCAAAACTTAAATATTTCTACAAATAACGCTTGGAAAGTAAGTAAACGTGTGCCCAAATTGCAGAGTGGGTCAAAATCCTAGCTTCAATGCTCAACCAGTGTGTGATGTAGGGAAAACAATTTTACATTGCTGTGAGCTAACTGCAAAAACGGAAGTCCTTTGAAGTAATTAAGTTCACACTTCTCATGGGGCTGATTTAATCATTTTAGGGATCAACATTCTCGTGCTCCTCTTTTAGTGACCCCTGAGACTGTCACCTGGAATTGCATTATTGTTGCACTGGCTGTCCCTCCGTCCCACAGCCATTGGTTTTGAAAGCCAGATACGTGGTCTCTCCAGCTAGTCATTGCACTGAAGATTCTAGTACAGAAGCCTTACAGCGGCAGAACCATGTCAATTTCCTCCCTTCTGGCTACCAATCACCGAAGATGGATGGGCCGTCCAGGCTACTGCCCCACAGGCACACGAGTGGCATACTTCGCTATAACCTGTTATGTTATTTAGGCTTGCATCGCCCAGGTTCTTGGAGCTTGATGGTCTGTCTGCAGGAGGAGGGGTACAGGACCCGCATAGTATAGCAGGGTGAGCGGGGCAAGTCTGCTTTGTTGCAATGTGTAGATATGAAAGGATGGGGCTTCCCAAGGTGTGTACTTTTTAGATATTTTGTGATTTTCCTGGAGCAGTGGTTAAAGTACACGACAGGTTATTAATCTAAATTGTTTGTGTGGTTGTCTGTGGTGTATTTCAGAGTGGTGTTGAAGGAGTGTGGAGAGCTGTGCTGCTCTATCTGAGGTAAGATAGTGTGGTGTATTTGTGTGTAGACAAGTGTCTTTAGGTGGTGTAGACTCGATTGGATTGTTGGAGTTGTGTGACGAGATGTGTTGTCTGTTAGGGTGGGAGGTAGAATGATTTTGTGGTGGTTATTGTTACCATGTTTTGCCCAACTAACCACTCAATAGCTGGAGAGAACTCTTTTCACTTTGGAAACATCACTGTTTGTCACATTTATTTGTTTACATCCATGCAAAACACTCTTTCTCTGGCTGTTATGCCTTAGGCCATATTATCGAATGTGAGGCTAAAAGTGATGCTATGTCAGGTGTCGCTGTGCCATCGCACAAATGTAGAGCCCACACTTTCTGTTCAGTGGCCCGGGATCTCTCTTCTGACTGCCCACTGACCCCTCAAAGACCCAAGCAATTGACACAGCCACCATCTGAAGCATTGGTCTACTCCCAGCCCCAGGTTTCAGTGTTGCTGAATAAGCAAACAGTGCCGAGGTAGCCGTTTCCTCTGCAAAATGTCACCTCTCCTTAAGTGTTAGAGGTGATTGTCTGATGGCAAATGTTGTGTAGGTTATGTATACGTTTGTCAAATGATGACTACAAGCAGATGGGTTTGCCACAAAGGCTCTTCTGGGGGTGTCTAAGAGGCTCATTACGAGTTTGGCGGTAACCCGCCGGTATTTCCTTTGGGTTACCAGCAAACCCGCTCTGCCGTTACCGGTGCCCAATATCCCGGTATTACTGGCCTATTACAGGTGCCGGCAATAGTGGTAAGTGCCCATTCCATGGAGTCCTGTAGGAAACTCCGGCACCAGCATTAGCGGTGCCTGTGATTCAGTCATGTATCTGCCGTGGGGGCCTGCTCTACCCGCAGGTCCGGCCTGCCGGGAGATCCGAGGCACCCACGAGCAGAAATGTACTTTCTCGGTCCAGAAAGAATGCCAGTGACTGAATTAGCAGCATTTTTTCTGGACCAGCAAAGTTGTAATAAGACCCTAAGTCTTGCACTTATTAACATGTGTTGGACAGTTTAAGACTATCTCAAGTTTTTGAATGCCAGGTGTGAAAAAACTATTCCTAGCTTTTAGGCTAATAACAAAGAAAAAATATACGTTTAAAAAATATTTGTTGGCATACGTGCTTGCGTGAATGTGTTTATGTGCATATGCGTATGCGTACGTGTGTGTGTCTGGGGCAATAGTGCAGTTTGTGGGCAATGAAAGCGACATGATGCAGAAAGGGGGCAGCACTGGCATATAGTGAGACAGACGGCAGGATTTGATTTGGGCACTAGCAGCATGAAATTTTATTTTACAAGACAATGCTGCCATGTATTGTTGAGACCAACCTTGCCGGCTGCACTACCACTGTTTGTTACCTTTGTTATTTATTTATTATTATTTATCTGTTTCTCCTTTGCTGAGCACTTTCCACTTCTCCCCTTCCATGCACTTTTCCCCTCTCCCTCTCCCATGCACTTGTGCGTTCTCAATGTCACTGGGCCTAGTAAGATTGTTGTTTTGTTCTCCCCTGTTATTGTTATTGTTATTTTGCATTTGTATAGCGCCTTATATACCATTGGTATGGTCTGAAGGCGCTGGTAGGTTGAACGCCCTTGGGAACCGAAGTTCATATCAGTAGAGAGAGTAGAGAGAGTTAAAAAGGGTGCGCGTGAGCACCGGCTATGTGTGCAGCTCGTGCAGTATCCGTGTAATAGCTGCTTTCTAGCGGTAGGTGTGCAGGTTGAGAGGTCAGGAGTATGTTCATACTGGCAGGATTTATCCAGATCGGATGTGGCTGCGTTAATCCTGAGGAGAACGCCTGGCTGGGGGGTGTGTAACCAGCAGTGATTACTTAGAATGATATGGGGTGAGCGGCGAGTGTTGGTATGAGAACAGTTATACCGAATGGTGTCATAGTATCGCTGTGTTCTAGTTGAGTGTTGATGTAAGGAGAGAGTAAGCGTGGTGGTGAGATAAGATGGATTATGTGCCCTTTCAGACATTCTCTGCATTCCAAATCATACTATATACGTCATGTGCTCCAGTCCGTTCCATGCACTCATATCCACTCCATGCATCTCAGTCTGCTCCATATATTTCGGTCCGCTCCACGCATTCATGCATTCCGGCTTGCCGCTTGCATTCTAGTCCGCTCCGTGCGCTCCAGTTCGCCATGCATACTCCAGTCGTTGTGGGTTATGTGCTCTTTAAGTGTTGTCTGCGTTCCAAACCATACTTTATACGTCACGCAATTCTATGCGCTCCAGTCCGTTTCATGCCCTTCTATCCACTCTTGTCTGCCCCACGCGTGCCCTCTTGTCTGCCTCAAGCATGTACTCCTGTCTGTCCCATACATGCATACCTGTCTGTCCTACGTATGCGCTCTTGTCTGCTCTATGCATGCACTCCTGTCTGCCCCATGCCCTACGCATTTGGCAGCTCTACATGTTCATTCATTCTACGCACTCATCAGTATTGGATGCAATCCGTGCTTGATCGTTCTACATACTCATCCGCTCTACGCAATATGTCCGTTCACTCTAGGCACTCGTTCGCTCCCGCATTCATCCACTTTACCCCCTCACCTGTATTAGGCATTCACCTGTTTTATGCACTCGTCCCCTCTACGCACTCGTCCCCCCTACGCACTCGTCCCCCCTACGCACTCGTCCCCCCTACGCACTTGTCCCCCTATGCACTCATCCGCACTACGCACTCATCTGATCCCTTCGCTCATTTGCTCCCCACACTGATCTGTTCCCGTATTCATCTGCTTTAAGCACTCGTGCCTTTCATGCATTCAACAGCAATATCCTGTCCTATATATTCATCTTTACACTCATCTGTTCTATACCTTCATCTGTTCTGTACACTCATTCACTCTGTACAACTATACACTCCTCTGCTCTGTACACTCCGCCGCTCTGTATACTCCTCCATCTATATGCTCAACCACTTTGTATATTCACTAGGTCTACACACTCTCCACACTTCCATATTCATGCGTTATCCATATTGATGTGCCCTACATACTCATCAGGTTCACATACTCGTCTTTTTTACGCACTTATCCCGTTTACGCTCATCCGTTCTGGACATTCATCTGTTTTACGCACTTCTGCGTTCTACTCGCTTCCCTGAATTACGCGCTCATCCGCTCTACACGCTTGCCCGTTCTACACACCCAGCTGCTCTACACACTCATCCACTCAACATGTTCATCCATTCCATACACTCGTCGGTTTACATATTCATTCGATTCCCACATTCATTCGAACTATATAGTTATTTGTTCTAAGTAATTCATTCACGCCATTCACTTTGTTCACTCCGCATGCATTCTATCCATTTCGGGAGTTTAAGTCTCTTTTCTGTTCCCGTATGATTTACTCTTTATTAACCATTTCACTGCTTTGATCCACTTTATTAATTTAATTCTGTTTGCCCTTCTAGTTTACATTGTGGGTCGTTAGCTGTCAGTTTCTCGCATTAGGTGGTTTGATGGATTGGTGTCATTGAGTTGCTGTTGGTCTGTTTGGGTTAGTTTGGAACAGGTTGGTTTTAGGAGAAGAACCAGGTTTTCAGCAGTTTGCGGAAAGACATTAAATCCTCAGTCTGGCGGATGTGGGGTGGGAGTGAGTTCCATAGTGTGGGGGCCAAGGCTGAGAATGATGATCCGCCTAACCTGATTGAGTTTGTCTTCGGAATGACTAGGAGGCCGGCTGAGCTTGATTTTAAGGTGCGTGGGGGGTTGTAGGGTTCCCCTCCCTTGCCTTGTGGCTCTCTGAAACATTTATGTACGAGCGCGATAAAAATAAAATATCAATTCAATTTAACCTCATTATTTTCTTTGGACACAAAAAGCATGAAAGGGGGACAGAGATGTAATGATCTAGTTTGGGCAGCACCTACTTAGAAGCGGGGCAATGCTGGCATATATTGTGGAGAGAGGCCCCCTGGGGACAGCCAGCATCAACACCTGTTCCCAAATGTTTGTGAGTGCTGTTGGTGACCGGGTATCTATTGGAGTGTTTCCTGTGTCCCCTGCAGAGTGGAGTTTAAATTACACACTGTTACCCAATTTTTCAGAACTTTTTACTGTAAAATGTATGATTTAAACCCATTATTTTAAAAGATCTCTAAGAAGAAGCAACGGCATTTGGGAATAATTCATGTGCGCTCCTTGGATCAGGGAAAACATTTGAATCCCGCCATTTTAGAAACTCGCCAGTGTCAACAGCTGTAGACACTGTCAGAGTGAGGCATTAAGCCAATGAAGATTGAGAAGCCGATTTCCCCCATCAAAAACAGAGTGGCTTTTTCCATAGTTCTCCTGCCACGCTGGATACTCTCTCCTGCATTCCCTTCCCTTTTTCCACAGAGCTCTGTGGGCTGATGGCTATGGGTTCGCGCCATATTAATCCCAGACCAGCGGGTTGCACTGCACACCGAGCAGGCCCACGCTGGCTCTCTCACCGCCGCACACGGGCCCAAACTGCGCCGTCTCTGAGGAGAGGATGTTTGAAAGAAGCGTCTGGAAGTGTTTACGGGTTTGTTATCTTTCTCCACAAGAATGTATACTTTTCCAGCACTGTTTATAGAAGTGTGTGCGGCTTTCCTGGGCAGGCAGTGGGAGGGAGCCGGGGGGAAAGCGGCCGGTGGCATCCTTGAAAAGTAGGCCACACACATGCACACACAAACACACGCAGGCTCCACGCTCCCCCTCGCTGGTCACCCAGAGAGATCAATAGGCCCTGGGGGTCTCTGCTGAGGCACTGACAGTCTGCCTGGGGGGGCGTAGCCCCAGCCTTTAAACAGCTCTCGCCGGAGGGAGCTGGGAACGGGAAGGCCAGGCCTCAGGGCCTTGGGCACAGGCGGCGCGATTGCGCCTTTGCCTTTGCAGGCGGGAACTCCAGGGCCTGGGTGTATCCAGGATGAGGGAGTGGGCTCACCACCAGTCACGAATGTGAAGTGAAGGAAAGGTGAGACGCTCAAAGTGATGGAATAAGCAGTTAGGATGGGTAGGACAGGGTTCAAATGTAAGACTTGAGGAGAGAGGCATCATGGGAGCAGGACAAGGTATAATGCCCTCAGCTGTCCCTTCCCATACCTGAGTAAGCCTATGAAACTGTATCACGTGTCTCACCACTGCCCTTTACATTAACCCGCGGCGCTAATGACGCGTGTTCAATCGCTGGATTCCGGAGTGTGGTATAACATGAGGGGTTGTGTGGGGATGGTCCAGACAGTTGGGTGTTGTAAACCGTGGCAAATGGTAGTGGTCATCTGATGACAGACGAGGTGGTGGGTTGGACAACACAACAAGGTGGTAGATGGGTGTTTTCTATCACTCATAGATGGTGGGAGAACAGGTGTAGGTGGGTTGGATTGGGAGTAGATGACAGATGACATGGTGGAGAGCAGGCGGGAGGGGTGCGATAGCCTGCGCTTTTAGAAGGCCTGGCACACCCCACAATCCGGGGGATCGTTCGGTGGGACAAGACGGACGGGGAGTGGGGGTTAACAATGATAGTTGCGGTATTGGACAATGGGCAGGACAGTGGGTGGGTGGTGGATGATAGACGGGGTGGGCGGTTGTTGGATGACAGATGGGTGTGGGAGGAGACAGATGATGTGGGTGTGTTATCTGGAGGAAAGACTTGGGTGGGAGGGAGCAGAAGTGGATGGGCTTCGTCAGATGGAATAACATTGACAGTGTGTGTGAGTATCTGCCAAGAGTTGTGAGGTATTGAGGAGGGCAGGTGAGGTAGATGATGGGTGGCGAGGAGAAGGATGGGTGATTGGGGGCAGCCTATCCGTGGGCGATGACATATGATGGAGGAGATGATGCATGGGGAGGTAGGTGTTAAAAACCGATGAGATGGGAAGTTGGGGGATGATAGATGGGTACGGTGGAGCAGCATACTGGAGTGTTTGTGGGGGACCACATATGGAAGGTCAACGGATTGGTAGGGAGGAGAGAGGTGGGTGATGGTGCGTTGCCGACTCACTGCAGGCGTGAATTTCTTGGGTGTAGATGAAAGGTTCAGTGGACTAATACTGTTGTCGGAGGATGGCTTGCGATCTCGTGGTTGGGTCGTCTGGTGGGTTTATGCAGGTTCTTATAATTCTTTTTGGGAATAGCAGTGTTTTTAAGACCTGCATCATGAGGTGGTTATGGGTGCTGCAGATTTGAAGGTGGAGGAGTTTATGCAGCCCAACAACTTGGACAGGGAACGAGAGTGACCGATTGTTCTGTGCCTGATCTCAGAAGTCTGCTTGGTTGGTGTTGGGTACATTTTTGTTGCACGAATTGGGTCCAGTGCAGTGGTGAACTTGGTGGGAAACGCAGAGATAACAATTGCAGGAGCATTGTGAATGGCCGATTATAAGCCCATAGACTACAGACTGTTGGACAATACTGGAAGGATGATGGCTAATTACCTCCGTCTAAATGACATGACGACAGAGGTCATTTACTTTAGCGACACCATTCCTTCTCTCCTTCGCTTGGCTTCCATCTCTTGGATCGCCTCCACCCCTCTCGGCCATAGCAAAGAGCCTAAGCGTGGTTCCTCATATTCAGGATCTCGCAAAGATGTCCTTCGATGCATTGTCCCTCTCCTGAATATGTGTTAAAAATGTTAAATCTCGTCAGCGATGGTCTTATGATATGATAGGTTATTTATAGCGCGCTTAATACCCAGAGGTTTCTAAGCACGGACCCGGGGATCGAACATGTGTTGCTGCGTGTCGTCTTGCTGAGCTATCCTCCCGTGACATTCACGGCTTGACTATTGCAACAACCTTCTTCTTGGACTCCCAAAGAGGCTAGTCTAACCCCTGGCCTTTTATACTCAATTTCCCCTCCCCTCAGATCTTAAACTGAATAGGTGCGATATGCGACAAATTGATAACTAAAGAAAACTGGTTCTTTAACCCATACATCGAAATCCTACTTGGAATCTTACAATCACCCCTGCCACAAGACATTAGACCAGACCTCAATCTGTTTGAAACAAAGGAAGGACTTTACAACCAAGACCCAGGAAGTGAGCGAGCCTTACCCTAACACTCCTCCTCCCAGCCCTCTCATCCCTCACCAAATTCTCACAATTAAAATCTTGCAACCTTTCACCTCACACAATCCCCCTTCAGACGACCGACAAGTTAATAAATTCCTGCCCTGTCCATCTTCTATCAACAACCCCACCATGCCCACCGCTGCTTCCTTGATGTGAGGCCACCCCTCCCACCCCCCACTGGCAAACCCATAGGTGCTTCAGACCTGCACTCGTCAACACGACAGGTTTCCCCAGGTGACTTTCCTTATAGTCGCACTAACATTGTCCATCCACTTTTCCTTACAAAACCACGCACAGTGAGGCCAGCATTGTTAGTAGAAGGGTGCAATATAAGACCACTTACCTTACCCTACTTTGCCTTAAACCCTGTGACCATATCGCACCTGCTTTCCTCCTAGTTCGAGCATACTTCCGTTTTATTGTTCTCTGCCACATGCACAGAGATTTGTGAAATAAAGGTCCAGCTTATCCCAGGCATAAAGCCAAGAAATACTTACCATCTAGGTCACTGAGATTGGCAAGCCCCTTGGTGACTGTGATTGCAACATTAAATAAAAAAGAAGTTGGATGACTGCCATGGGTCATAGTCAAGATGGCTGCCAAATTTTGGAGCTCCCCACGAATACAATGATTATTATTAATGCAAGGTTGCTGAGGACCTCCATGAAGTTAACGTCTATTTCCAAAAGGCTCTATCAGCCCCAGGAGCAGCAAACCGCAGAGAAGAAGGTCCTAGTATGGAGGACTGAAAGCGTTCACCTCAGCAGAGGAGCATCGTGACATGAGAGGAAGCATCCGGAAGAACTGGATAATAGCGAGATTCATATTCTGAGAAAAAAACATCCTGCTGTAAGGTGCTCATAGAGAGGAAGTGGCAGCTAATGCCTCAATTCCTATTTGTTAAGGTTTTGTTATATGCTTGTGGAAATCTTATACTATGTTGTCTGTTTTGGGTGGTCAAACATAAAACTCACTTACACCTGTCCTGGTGGTGGGACTCAAGGACAGTGCCTCCTGAGTGGAATGCCAAGAGTGACTTTTGGCTAGCTTGTCTTCCCTGCAAATAGTCCTCAGAGCCATGATACTCCTAGGCATGGTGGGAGCTCCAGGTCCTAACAGACAACCCGGTGGTGAGCGCATCCAGGTAGCCATTGAAACTGCTATTTGTGACATGACATCGAAGCGTTGAGATCTGATATCACACCCCCCTATTGGAAGTGAAGGAGCAGACAGATACATTGAAGGATCCGAAAGGGCCGACAAACAATCAAAGTCCATGTACTTACTAGAATTGACGTATGAGCAATGGCTGAAGGATCTGGAAGCTGGAAAGGCAATCCTTGATCGTGAACGATATAGAAAATAGGGAGCACCGCTGCAACTTACATGTTTGGGGAGACCCTGAGAAGGATGGTGAATCCCTCAAACATGTGGAGCTCATATCAAAGGACATCACAAGCATGCTCTTTAAGAAGAAAGTTGGTAAGGTAGTCCTTTTTGACAGAGCACACAGGGGTGGTGGTATGATATGATATGATATGATATGGCATTTGTAACGCGCCTATACACAAGTGTTTCAAGGCGCGACGAGGCAGGGGGGGGGACAAAGGGAGACAGACAGACAACGATCCTACTAGGCCAGGTGTCATTCAGATCGCGCAAGTGCAAGGTTAAGGGGACGGAAAAATTGCAAGGGGGAAAGGGAGAGGGGAAAGTGCAGTACACGGTTAGTAACAAACAAGATAAATAATAAGGGCCAGCTGGTGGCAAGTGCAAGATAAGTGCAGACAAGTGCTGGGAAGAGGGGCTGGAGGGATACAGAGACAGTCCCGCAGTGCAGGGGTTGCCGGGAAGGCAGTGCAGGGGAGAGTGGCTGGGCCAAGGACTGAGATTGGTGAGTGGCCCAGTTGCTGATTTAGTACAATTTCAGTGATTTAGCAGGGGAGAGAGGGAGAGAAAGCAGAAGCAAAGAGGAGGGTTTTGAGGCGCTTCCGTAACCGGAGATGGTTCTCCTCAAGTTTTAGGGAGGCAGGAAGGCTGTTCCAGAGGGAGGCCCCTGCAACAGAGAGCGATCTCCCACCAACTCGTTGCTTAGAGAAGCGGCTGACCCTGAGGGAGTTGGAGGTGGATGAGCGAAGTGCACGAGAAGGAAGATATTTAGGAAGGGAGAGTTGAAGGTATTTTGGCCCCAGGCCCCAGAAGGCCTTGTGGACAATGCAGAGGGTTTTGAACTTAATCCTCGCAGCCACAGGGAGCCAGTGTAGCGATTTCAGTCCTGGAGAGATACGGTCCCGGGGCTTGAGGCCAAGGACAAGTCTTGCAGTCCTGTTCTGGATGAGTTGCAGAGGGCGGAGAGTAGAGGCAGGCAGATTTAGGTAGAGGCTGTTACAGTAGTCCAGCTTCGAGAGTACCAGGGCTCTGGAGACAGTGAGCTTCTGGGGGAAGGAGAGGAAAGGAAGGATACCTCTGAGGAGGTGCAGCAGGTAGTGTGACTTCTTAGAAACGTCAGAAATGTGAGGCGAGAAGGAGAGAGTGGAGTCGAAGGTGACCCCGAGGTTTTTAGCCTTGCAGGTAGCAGCAGGAAGATGGCCAAGAGAGGCCGGCCAGAGAGCTTCAGGGAAGGAGGGAGTGGGTGTGCCGATGAGTAGAATCTCGGTCTTACTGGCATTAAGGCAGAGGTTGTTGGCGGCACACCATTCCTGGATAGCAGAAAGACAGTCAGAGATGAGGGAAGGAGAAGAGGAGGCCGAGGGTAGCCTGAAAATGAGCTGGGTATCATCAGCATAGCACTGAAAGTAGGGGCAGAGAACAGCGATGCCGTGGGCGAGAAGTGCCAGGTACTGGTTGAACAGCCATGGAGAGAGGTTAGAGCCCTGGGGGACACCACAGGTAGAGAAAAAGATGTCAGACAGGAAAGACCCCAGTTGGACCTGGGAGGGTCGATTTGAGAGGAAAGAGGTCAGCCAAGCCAGAGCCTGCCCAGTGATACCCAGGTTATCACGGAGATGGTTGAGCAGGATGGTATGGTTGACAGTGTCAAAGGCAGAAGAGAGATCAAGCAAAATGAGAGTCAAGGTTCGAGAGCAGGTCCTCACGGATGTTCAGGAGAGCAGTTTCCGTGCTTCTGGCAGCTCTGAAGCCAGACTGGTGGTCATGAAGGCTACCAACAGATTCAGCATGGAGATTAAGCTGGGAGATGGCAAGGTTCTCCAGGAGCTTGCCCAGGAAAGGAGTGATAGAGATTGGGCGATAGCTGGGCAGGAAGGGTCGGAGGAGGGTTTCTTAAGAAGGGGGTGCACAAGGGAGTGCTTGAGAGGGGATGGGAAGACTCCAGAGGCGAAGGAGTGATTGCAGAAGTCAGCAGAAGTCAGCAAGGGCAGGAGCCAAGGAGTCGATGTGGTCCTTAATAGTTTTGGAGGAGCAGGGGTGGACCTGTGTTGACGAGACTTTCATAGATCGGACTTGTCTCGAAACCTCATCAACAGAAAAAAGGGGAAAGGCAGAGAAGGAGAGAGGAGGGGTGGCTGCAGAAGGGCCAGAGGACGGGCAGGGAATAGAGGGGGGGAGGTGATGGGAGGAGAGTGAGGACAGGATGTCCTGAGTTCAGCCGAATTGTTAGATGCCGCGGTGATGCAGGCTTGGATAAGGGCTCTCTTTTTGGTGAGAACAGAGAGCCGGTAATGCCTTTGGAGCAGGCGACAGGCCAGATGGTCAGAGGATGAACATGAAGCACGCCATTTCCTCTCTGCCACCCTGCACTTGCGTTTGAGGGTGACGAGATCCGAGTCAAACCAGGAGTTACATTTGGCTTTGGGCTTCAGGCGGATTCTCATGACAGGGGCAAGGATATCAAGAGTATCAGATATAGCAGAGTAAAGAGTGGAGAGAGCTGTGTCAGGGTGGGAGTCAGCCGAAGGGGGAAGAGGGGGCGAGAAGGTGGCAGTGAAAGCTTCAACTGACACACACTTCATGGGTCGGATGACCGAGAAGGAGGATGGCAGTGATGAGGGTGGCTTTGCCTGTGGGCTAGGGAGGGTGAGGTGGGCGGAGAGGAGAAAGTGATCACTCCAGGAGAGAGGAGTGGAGAGAGGGACAGAGAGGGGAAGGTCAGAAGAGATCAGGGCATCAAGAGTGTGACCAGCAGAATGGGTCGGGCCAGATGGGAGAATAGAGAGTGAGAGAGAGTCGCAGAGGTCGCGAAAGAGTCCAGAGGGGGGACAGGAGGCATTCAGGTGGATGTTGAGGTCTCCAAGGAAGAGGAGTTGAGTGGTTGAGGACAGGAGTGAGGAGGAGAGCTCCGCCCACTCAGAGAGGAAGGAGGAAATATGACCAGGTGGCCAATAGATAGTAGCCACGGTAAGGGAATGGCTAGGAGAGAGAGAGAGAGAGAAAGTCGGCAGACAAGACATTCAAAAGAGGAGTAGGTCTGCGTGGGAATGGCAGTGGCAGGAATCCACTCAGGGAAGATAAGGGCCACACCCCCCAGCACGGTTGGGCCTGGGCACGGAGAGGATCTTGTAGCCGTCAGGTAGAGGAGTGTCAAAGCTGGTGACAGAGCTGGCCGTGAACCATGTCTCAGTGAGACTGAGTACGTCAAGGTCCAGTTCCTCAAGAAGGTGGCAGATATCAGAGGAATGTTTGACGGCAGAGCGAGAGTTAAGAGTGGTGATGTGGAGAAGGTTCCCATCTTTGAAGGACTTCCGGGGAGGGGTACAGATCAGTGGTACGCCCTGCGGAGGAGAAGGAGCAAGGGAGGGGGCAGGGAGAGAGGGTAGAGGCAAGGTAGCCGAGGACAGGGGGGGGCAGCCGGAGAGGAAAGGAAGTGGATGAGGCACGGGAAGCGTCTATCAAAGAGGTGAAGGTTGGCCTGAGGGCCTTGGACCAAGACGGTCCCATTAGCATAGACATTTATGATGGCCTTAGAGGAGTGGAAGGAGGCCAAGAGGACATCCCAATGGGTGCCACCATTAATGGGAGAAGAGGAGATAGGAAAGAGCACAGAGACCATATGAAGGGTCCATAGGTCAGGTGAAGGCACGAAAAAGAGGATGTCAGTGAGAGTTTCCTTAGAGGAGGCACTGGTGTAGGTGTCAGTACTCCGGGCAACCCACAATCTATTGTAGCTATGTGTCATTTTCTAGATAAGATGGACATCCCGACGAAAGCTAGGAAAATTGAACATGAAGGTTCAAAAATACATATTTTGCAAGACTTGCCAAATTTGACCCATGCCGAACGTAAAGAATATAAACCATTGACAGCATGACCAACACAAACCTGAAACCAGATACTGCTGGGGTTAGCCCTTGGCCATAAAGGCCATATTGCTTGAACCTTCAGGTGAGCTTTACCATATTTCAAAAAGGTGACCCCAGCTGCTAGATTTGCATAATAGGTGGGCGATAGGCAGGTTAAGGGGGGATGGACGTCTCAAAAGAAATACCTGTCACATTCGGCAATCAGCAGAGACCAGCCGCAAAACTGAGGAAAATAAAAAAAGTCTCGGACCTCGAAATTTCAGAGGATGAACACCTCTTCCCCAAATAAGACTTGAAGGAACTGGAGGATGTGCTTTCATTAAAGAGCTATTTGGGAGTGGAGGGGGGATTTAAGGGGGTGAGACTTCTTTCTTATTCTTCCTTAGGTGGTGTGACCAATGTTGATTTTTTGCTAATTGTATGGGTTGGATATGTACACAGAGATAATAGTTTTACAGGATTTCATGGAAGGATTTCAGTTTTCATCCACATTGCATATAGAAAGTTCAGAATCGCTGGTCGGAGAGGAGAAACTGCCTTACCCTGGTGGCCCTGGGCATTCTGGATGTCAGATCCCTTAGACCCTACACATCTGGTAAATGGGCTTGCAATATTGTTTAAGTGTTTTCAACTTGTTTAGAGAGGAAATGGATGGGGGAAGAGTTGTGGCCTTTGGGTGGAGGTATGCGTTTGGGGGAGATGTAAGGCACAAGGTCTTGGAACTCGAAAAGTAAAGGCTGACTCATCATCAAAGGGCTGCCACTCCCCATGCAAGAGATCACTCACTAGAGCTTAGAAATAACTACAGTGGGTAACATATTAAAATTACACTGATGGCTGTGAAAAAACAACTACTGAGCACACAAGGCACCAGGCCCGGACAAATTCCCTGTTGATCTCTGGAAAGACGAGCCTTATGTCTGGGTACCTGTACTTACTAGGTTGTTTCATGCAGTAGTTCACCTTAACAAGGTCTCTATGTCAGGGCGTTGTGTGGAGATCATACCAATTTACAAAACGGGTGGGAAAGAAAAAACGAGTATCTACAGACCGATCTCCCTACTCAGTGCTTCAGGGATATTGTTTGACAAGGTGATACTACATCAACTGGTTTCAAAAGTGTACCCAAGGCAAAGCTATGGCAGGCCCTGCTGAATAAGGGGGGTGCCTTGCCAGTTGGTATCCATCATCATCCAACTTTATTGTAATAACACAGCAACTGTGTGATGGGACCCGTTAGAAACCACTGACCAGTTTCCCGTAGACAGAGGCGTGTGGCTGGGCTGTGTCCTTGCCCCGCTTCTGTTCTGCTTGTATATAAACGAGATTATCCACAGCCTGATGGTGGAATGTGACAGGGGGAACATAGATGTACTGAAAATCGGTGCTAATGGTTATCCGGCCCTATTTTTCACAGTTGACTCAGTTCTGTTATCTGCGTCACCCATGGCGATTAAGCGGGCTCTGGAGTGCTTTAGTAAGTGCATGCAACTAGGACTAACCCTCAATAAAACGAAGACGAAGGTGATGGTGTTTAGGTCAAGGATATCTAGGGTTAGGACCCTGAGACTAGAAGTAGAGGGGAATGCCTTGGAACAGGACCCAGTACTACGACTCCTTGGGGGTACGATTCTCCTACACTGGGTCATGGGCTGGTAAATCCAGCAGGTCACAGTCTATTCTGGAGAAAAACAGCAGTGGCCTTAGACATTTTTATGTATCTCATGGTAAGCAAGCAGTTTTACCCGCCATTGCATTTACACGATCCAGGTCACATCGGCAGTTTTGCATGGAGTTGATGGGGCCAATGTAATGGTTCAAAACTGGGCGTGACTGAGAATAAATTCCCAAAACAATTACTTAGGCTACCATGTAGTTCACCATGTGCACCAATACTGATGTAGTGTGGCCTTGAACCCATAACCCACCAATTGGCCTGGAAACCGGTCTTTTACTGGGTGCAGGTTTTGGGGATCACCAGAGTTGGGAAAGTACCAAGAAGCTCTCTTTGACTTACTGAGCCATACAGGAGGTTGATCTCTTCAATGGCCTGCCCACATAAAACAACCACCGGGCTCGGTGGGTCTAGACAAACTCTGGAAGAATCCACAGAATATGCCATGCAATACCAAAAGAGATGTCAAGCAACTTGCTAAATTGGAGGATAGGGAACGCCTCCTAAACCAGTGCTTGAGATTGAAATCCGGGCTGGATTATCTCTGTCAAACCCATGTTGGGTCGTGAATTTTATTTAGACCTAATAACTCCAGCCTATGCACGTACCCTATTTATTAAATTCAGGATTGGCACCCTGCAGGTCGCGACTTTCACCCGTGGCTGGAGGGAAGGCCACTCTAAAGTTTGCCCGTCCTGTGGTATGTCCCCTGAGTCTGTTGTGCACTTCCTACTCTTCTGTAAAAGCTATAATGCATTGAGAAGAATGTACTTTATCCCACTATTTAGGAATAAACGCGTCAAAAATATTGTGGACGCAGTTGCCCAATCCCAATGGACTGAAATTTTAAATGTCACATATTTTGTTGCCAAATGTATTCATCGTTCTTGCCTTTGTAGGAAACTCTTGTTTGTTGTGTAACTGATTTTTATATATTATGTAGTTAATTGGATTTTATGGTACGCTTGTGCAAATGTCAATTCTAGCTTTGTCCTGGATTCAAGGTGTGACATTCTGCAGCAACTGATAAATAACTTATTTGTCCAAGAAAAACACTTTAACAGATGAAGGAAATGTAGGATTTCTGGGAGGCATGTGGACTACGCTTTGAGGGCCTCTGCTACAGGAAATGGGAATGGTGTGGGACTCTTACTAGGACCCAATCGGGGTCAAGCTACCTTTGCAGCACAGGCTTTGGAAATGATTGAGTCACTGGGCTGAAGGTCTTAGGATACTGGGTGGGGATTTCAATGTAATCTTTGACCCCCCCTATAGATAGGCGCTCCCACAGAGATGGAGCAGCTAGGACTAGGGATAAGGAAGCAGAAAGATTTAAGTCATATCTGTGGTGCTTCAGATGTGTGGTGGATAACACACCTATCAATGCATGGATTGAACATCCTATTCAATACCACATCAGACTTTCACCAGAATAGAGGGCCTTTAAGTGGGGAAAAGCGAAGAAGCACTTGGTCTCCTCCCAGTCTATATGCAGGTGATGTGATGGTCGGCCCACTAAATGGCACCGATGATGCTAGGCCTGGCAAGCTCTTTGTAGGAAGTAGCCGTCGGCAATGCAATGGTACCTTTATCTAGTGAATAATATTTTTGACTTATGCTAGATTGTTTAATGAGTTCATTTTCAGCTTTGTTTGGTTATGTGTGCTCAGAGTTCTCTGCATTCCGGGGAGAATGCCCAGGGTGATCAAGCCGACACCACTCACTGATAATGCCGCTGTGCTAGATTGCACCACCACACATGACAAACCACTGATAATGCAGCTGTGCCAGATTGCACCACCACACCATGACAAACCACTGTTAATGCCGCTGTGCCAGATTGCACCACCACACCATGACAAACCACTGATAATGCAGCTGTGCCAGATTGCACCACCACACCATGACAAACCACTGATAATGCCGCTGTGCCAGATTGCACCACCACACCATGACAAACCACTGATAATGCCGCTATGCCAGATTGCACCACCACACCATGACAAACCACTGATAATGCCGCTGTGCCAGATTGCACCACCACACCATGACAAACCACTGATAATGCAGCTGTGCTAGATTGCACCACCACACCATGACAAACCACTGATAATGCCGCTGTGCCAGATTGCACCACCACACCATGACAAACCACTGATAATGCAGCTGTGCCAGATTGCACCACCACACCATGACAAACCACTGATAATGCAGCTGTGCCAGATTGCACCACCACACCATGACAAACCACTGATAATGCTGCTGTGCCAGATTGCACCACCACACCATGACAAACCACTGATAATGCCGCTGTGCCAGATTGCACCACCACACCATGACAAACCACTGATAATGCCGCTGTGCCAGATTGCACCACCACACCATGACAAACCACTGATAATGCCGCTGTGCCAGATTGCACCACCACACCATGACAAACCACTGATAATACCACTGTGCCAGATTGCACCACCACACCATGACGAAGGTTTACATTTATACCGATTCACATTGTTTATAAATTATTCCTGGTGGGGCAACTTCTTATTCACTTTTTGTAAGTCAGTTCTGATGGCCATGGGGTGACTGGGAGGAATCCTGTTCATACAGCTCAGGCTGTTTTCATTTGACATATGGGAAAGGGGATCAGTCCAACTATAACCCTGGAGGATTTATATGCAGCAAGCCTTTTGCCTCTCTAGGCAATGATAACCTTAGATTTTGCGGTGGTCTCCATTAACCTATGATGGATGAGAGTAGCTGATAGCGTGTTGACCCTCCCCATGGGGGAGGCGGTTGTTGGCTTTCCGCACTTTGACAATTTCTAGAGTGTCGCAAATGAGAGGTCTCGGGCATCACTGGAGGGTTATCTCGGATAGGCAGTGGGTGTGTTATTAGAGATCATGATTCTCTCACCGGTCACTGGATGAATGTCTTTGGGTCCAGTGATGAATTCAGGGAATTCGTCCACTCTCCCAAATGGGGAGCCACCCCCTTTGGGACTAGGGAGGTGAGCCTGCTATGCAATACCCTCCCTAGGAGACAGGGCAAGTGGGAAAGAGTGAGCCCCCTATGGGGACAAGGAATGCCTAAGCAAGGACTATATGCCACCTCCCCTTACTTCAGAGTCTGACATGTTGGTTGGTTTTATGGAAAGTGAACAGGGAAATCATGTGCAGGGCCCCTTTAATGTAGAAGGCTGGTTTTCTGACCTGTATTTGTTACCGCCTCTTTCTCAAATCCAGAACCAATCAAGTCTCTCCTTCCATTCCAGGGAGGGAATGAAAGAAAGCTGGACATCAGAAGCAGGAGAGAGGATCTGAAAGAGTGCGTGGAGCATTGGCTTGCATAGCCTAAAGAAGAGGAAAGTAGCAGACAGACGCCATGGTGGGTGGTGATGCAAGGCCGCGCGCAACATGCTGTAGCTTCGATGAAGGCAGAGCCCCTAGCCACGAGGGGCCGCAGAGGTAGGAAGCACCACTATCAAGGGCGTGCAGTACCGGCCTCCTGGGAGACCGACACTCAGGCTCCCACATAGCTGGAGAGAGCCATTCAAGCCGCAGAGTGCCTCGATCAGAAGAGAGTCAAGGACGAGGCTCCACAAGGGTTGGAGAAGCCCTACCCTACCACACGTAGGGGTGAGCAAAGCGACACAAGCAACACTGCCAGAGAAGCCCATAAAAGGACCACCTCACAGAGGGGTGCGCAAAGCAACAGAACCAACAGGGCTGGAGAAGCCTGTTATCCAGTAAGGACTAAACAAAGAATTATCCCACAAGAGGGGTGAGTGAAACCTTGCTTCGGACAAGGCCAAAAGAGCCCATAGCCCACAAAGGGCTGCACAAATGACTACCCCACAAAGGGGAAAGCAAAGCTCCACGTTTGACAGCGCTCGAGGTGCCCATAGTCTGCCCAAGACTAGAAGGAGGGCCCAAGAACTAGCTCTTTTGGAGCTGGGAATACCAACCTCCCCGGGCGACGCACTAAGCAGAGGTATCCCCGGAGATGAGATAAAAGTCTGAGTATCTGACAAGTAATCTGTGTGTGTCAAGAAGAGCATCTGGGATATATGTCTTTCTTTAATGGAAATCATTTCTTTTCTTCTAAAGTAGAAGACACTGTATGAACAATTCAGTGGGGTCAGAAAACCAGCCACCACTAATTCCCTGGGTGAAGTAACTCTAGACTAAGCCCCAGTTTAGGATCCTTTCCTATCATCTTTCTTTCTACCAGAGTTGGATAGTGGTAGGTTAGCTTAGGTTTTGGACCGAGGACTGAACTTGATTTGTGAGACACTCATTATTGTTTTATAGCATAGGGAAATCCATCTTACTCATAGGGACTAAAGAAGATTGTCTTTACTTTGATTAGTAAAGAGTGGTTCAGTTATGTCATTGTGGTCGTCTTTTATTTCTGACTTACCACAGTCCCAACTGCTGGACTCCCTCAAAAAGTCCACAACGATCCTGTGTTGACAATATTCTGGCCCCTGTAGATGGAAAGGGAGGATACAAGGTTATTGCCGCCTTGGAAATCCCCAATAGGCTGCATTTGGCGAAGAACACATAACAGATATTATTTATGAACCTTTTTTGCGGTTTCAAGAGTGGTCTGAGGTTGGTTTAGACAGAGAGGGACACGTGTGGGAGAAAGGTGGTTTCACGAGTTCATCTTAATTAGAACTTAACCTAGGTAACCTTTCACCTTCAGTACCTTTCATTGAAGGCAGGTAAACGGGCATAGGCAATGTATCTCTTATTTGTAAGAAGGTCATGATATTCCTCACAAGGGCGGAACCATCCTAAGAACCCTGGAGGGTGAGAATGGCACAAAGGTCCCCTAGAAGTGTGACGGTCACTATATCCATTTTGAGTGAATTGGGCATCTATGATCCCCAGTTCATGGAGAAGTGGGACTGGCTGGATCCTCTAGGCTGGATGGTAAATATCAGGCTGGATTATCGATATCAAGTGAGGTGCTACGTCCCCGTGAAGAGGAAACGCAGCAAGGAAGCTGGGCGTTATATCCATGTGTCTGTGAACTGAACCAAGAGGACCCTTGATGCTAAAGCCCTGAGACTGCGAAAGCAACTGGGCACTATAGCCCTGAGGTTACGTTGAGAATTCGGAGCCTGAGGGAGACCAGCGACCCTCCTATAGAGAGATTCCTGACATTTCATAGTGTGGCCCATCCTGACCACTGTTTACTTCGATCATTCACAGAGAGTAGCAAAACCACTAGAACCCTGTCACAAAGGACACCTGGGATCACGGAGGACACCACAACCATAGGCGGTTGTTCAATAATGGTATCCTGCGACTGTGTGTAAGAAGCTGGTAGCATTCCAAAAACTAAGATTATCTCAAAAGGAATAGTAATCGGAATGGTCTTCTCCCAAATATGGCGGTCTCCTGCTGGATGGCGATAGGCTTTCAGGCACCTGGAGCAAAAATTCCAGCACATACCATTTACAGGAGGTTAATTCAACATCCACCCACTGCTGTTATGCGCTTAAGTTTGACCGGAGCCCTTTTATATGAGCTAGTTTCTGGTTTTCCGGGGGCTCCTACCCAATGACTGATTCTAGCACATCATTCCTTGAGTAGACAAGTTAGTGATCGCAGTTGGCAGGGAGAGCTAGAGAAATGTCCCGGGGATCTGCCTGAGCGTACCCCTGATCCTCTCCCATCACTTCCCTAATCTGACCATAATCTTCCTGTCCCCATCCCATTCCTCCTCCCACTGCCTGGTCCTATCTAGGGCTGACCTGGCAAGCTCTGCCTTGCCTAGACTGGCTGACTAATTCCTCCTCATCTCCTCAATAGCGCCTCCAAACCACCTCCTGCCAACTCGCGCCATCTTGCTCTGAGCAGTGGTCATCTTCTTCCTTTTCCTGGGCCTGGCTCTCAAACCGCCTTCCTCACTCTCTCTGGTGCCATTGTCACCTCACGTGCGAACGGGCTCCTAAATAGTGCTATAGCAAGTTGCTCCTAGCCTTTCCAACAGTGTCCTTCCAGAATCCTGTTGTCTCCTCGGGCATTTGCCCACTTGCTCCTTAGTACCTCCTTTACTGTGGCATGCACCCCCAGCTCCAGCTCTTGCTGTGCATTTCTCCACCTCCTCTGTATTACCCCCTTCTGTTGTTACTTCCTGCGTGTGTCACTTCTGCCACTGATGTTATCACCTCCTTGCCTTTGGGTTTTACCACTTCCTCCGGCACCCTGTCTGCTCCTTGGTCCTGATATTACCCTGTCCTCCTGGATCCTGCAATGCTACCACTTCTGTCGGCTCCTCAATTCCCACCATCCCCTCCTGTCCACTCTCAATACATCATCTTACTACCTCCATCTCGACCCTCGTAGCTCTCGCCACCGCTTTCTGCTCTCTGCCGTTGCCACTGCTTGTCTCGCCCATGCTATTTCAGCATTCGCTCCTTCCATCGTCTCGGAAGGATAGCTCAGGGGCAACGTGCTCGCCTTGGAAGCAAGACGACATGGAGCACCACAGGTTCGATCCCCGGGCCCGTGCTTAGAAACCTCTCATATATTATTTCCACCTCTCTCCAGACTAAACCATGCAGGAGCCTCCACTCATGCCACCCACACTGCCTGACTGCAGCAGGGGGATTGTTGTAGAGTGATATGTGCTACCAGTTCCTAGTGAATGGAATGTTTTCCCTTAAAGGGGAAGGCATCTTTTTTGCAATGGGACTGAAGGTTTGTTTAAAGAGAGAGAGCTGCAGGGATGTGGGAGGAGTGGGAGGAGTGCCTTATCAATGCCATGCAGGATTAGGCAGGGGAAGGGCTTCCTGGAGGACGGATTGGGGAGGGTGGACTGGCCAGTGAATGGGCACAGTGACTGTCACCTGCAACATGATGGGGGGCCAAGGTATGGGATCCAGTGAATCATTTCAAGACCACCCCCAGTGCCCAACATGCACTGAGTCTCCACCTTGGCGGTCCCCTGAACCAGGCAGAGGAACATGGCACAGTACCCGAGGCATTCTCCTAAAGCCCTCTTTGTGTCCAGGAGATGACACTAAAGAACCCTGGAGAATTGTTTTCTTCAGGCAAAAGAGCAGTCTGTAGCGACGGATTCTTTAAAGGACCCTGGCACTATAGTGTTTCCCACCTTGTCACATTTTGCCTTAAATCATTCCTGGAGAGGAAGTCGTCCTTTAGTTGAAGATAAACTCCTGCTCCCTATTTAATTATAATTGGTTATTTATAACGCACTTCATACCCAGAGGTTTCTAAGCGCGAACTGGGGATTGAACCTGTGTTGCTCCATGTCTCTTGTTTCAAAGGCCAGCGCGTTGCCCCTGAGCTATCCTCCCGAGACTGCATTTATCCCAATCACCTCCTGATTTTTAATCAACCTACGCGGAAACCTTACGTACTGGGCCACATATTGTTTGCAGTCCACCGCAGCGCCTTACTACTGCTATCCCAGCTCACCACAAGGCACACATTCATTGTACTATTTTAAGGACCCCCTGAAATGGTGCTGCATCTCCTGCCTGATTGCTTCCTGGATGGATCTGATGGTCGATGTCCAAACCGCATCAACCAAATAAACACAATTACTAATACAAACAAATTTACAAAAATAGATATTCAGTTAAATATTTAGAGCGCTTTGTTTTTGCTGATATGATGCCATGTCCTGTGCACCCCTGCACCCCAACTATGTTTGCACTAAAGGAAACCCCCATACCTGTAATGTGGGCTGAAGGGAGGCAGTCACTGTGGGGATCCCCTTTTTAGCATTGTTCTTCTAGACCAGGGTTGTCCAACTCCAGGCCTTGAGGGTCGGAAACATGTTGGATTTTGAGGATACCCCTCATTAATATGTATGAGATAAATTTCCCCACAATGAATCTAAATGGATGCAGTTTTTTTCTTATGAATATTAATGAGGGATATCCTGAAAGCCCTGTCTGGATTCCGGCCCTCCAGGCCTGGAGTTGGACAGCCCTGTTCTAGACTTTTACTGCATTATCGTAACATCTTCAGGCTGATACATTTTGTGGGTTTGGATATCATTTGCTGAATTCATAACACAGAAGGTCTGATATGTTCTGGGCTTTGTCATTCCATGAATAGCGGTGACCTGCCTGTGAGCTGCCTCCTTCCCCTTTAAAGTGTGACCTGCCTGTGAGCTGTCTCCTCCCCCTTTAAAGTGTGACCTGCCTGTGAGCTGTCTCCTCCCCCTTTAAAGTGTGACCTGCCTGTGAGCTGTCTCCTCCCCCTTTAAAGTGTGACCTGCCTGTGAGCTGTCTCCTCCCCCTTTAAAGTGTGACCTGCCTGTGAGCTGTCTCCTTCCCCTTTAAAGTGTGACCTGCCTGTGAGCTGTCTCCTCCCCCTTTAAAGTGTGACCTGCCTGTGAGCTGTCTCCTCCCCCTTTAAAGTGTGACCTGCCTGTGAGCTGTCTCCTTCCCCTTTAAAGTGTGACCTGCCTGTGAGCTGTCTCCTCCCCCTTTAAAGTGTGACCTGCCTGTGAGCTGTCTCCTCCCCCTTTAAAGTGTGACCTGCCTGTGAGCTGTCTCCTCCCCCTTTAAAGTGTGACCTGCCTGAGAGCTGTCTCCTCCCCCTTTAAAGTGTGACCTGCCTGTGAGCTGTCTCCTCCCCCTTTAAAGTGTGACCTGCCTGTGAGCTGTCTCCTCCCCCTTTAAAGTGTGACCTGCCTGTGAGCTGTCTCCTCCCCCTTTAAAGTGTGACCTGCCTGTGAGCTGTCTCCTTCCCCTTTGAAGTGTTTCCCATCCTCTATCTAGAGCCTTTCACATGCTAAAGAGTGGGTATTCCCTGCATTCATCAGGTATTTGCACTGTGTTCTCTGTAACATGTCCTGCAAGTATTGCCAATCCTGTGGACAGTGTAGCATTTTCTGATCTTGTTCTTTATCCAATAGGAATTATTCAGGCCCCCTCTGAATGCAGGGGCATTCTTTTGGAATGACCCTGTACATTTTGAGGCATTTGGGCTTAATTACATATTCAGACATAGCTACCTAATATGCAAATATCCATTGCTAATGTGCTAAGTGTGCCTCCTGATTTAGAAACCAGGATTTACAGACGGGGTTTCGTTCTCGATATGTGGGGCATGGGAGATTGGGGGTGTGGGCGCTAGACAGTCACACACCTGCATTGCCTGCCTGGCATCCCCCGCACTTGGGGACTGTCTTTTGTATTCCTTCAGTCCCACTACCAGCACTTGACACCCGATGTCTGCACTTACTCTTGCACTTGCCACCAGCTGGCTGCACTTTAACTTATTGTTATTTATTATATTATCCCTTGTACTGCACTGTCCCCTCCCCCCTCCTCCGCACTCTCCCCTTCCCCCTTCCCAAGCAGTTGCGCGATCTGAATGTCTCTTGGACTAGTAAGATCGTTGTTTCTGCCTGCCCTCTGTTCCCCTCCCTTGCCTCGTCGCGCCTTGAAACACTTGTGTATAGGCGCGTTATAAATGCCATATCATATCAGAACACTGATTTGTCCCTCAGACTAATTAAAATGAGCGGTCGATAGGTTAAATAATCGATTTCACACTTTTTTGGCTGCATTTCAAAACGTTTGCAGAGCATTTGAAAGTTACACATTTTGTTCTGAGCACAATTACTTCTAGCTGAGGGATCGCATTGTCATTTTCTAGAGTTGGATCCGTCATCTACAGGCAGTTATGTCCCATGTCTGATATCCCTGTAGAAGGCGCCCATCGGGTCAAAGCGAATCTTCGTTGGCACAACTTTGGCAATGGATGAGGGAAAAGTTTGCGTCCTACTCATCACGTGACTCGACAGAGTGCAGCCGGGACCAGCTAGAAGGCAAATGGAGAAGCCAGGTGGGAGGGGGGGGGAGGAGTTGCAAGGTAATTCTCCACGACCGGTCCTTGCCTTGCCTATTATACCCTTCATAAAGAAAGGGGTCGCAACAGCCCAGTATTTCAAGTCCTGGCATCCCCAAAGAGCTGAGCCTAACTGGCATGATTGATCAGAAGGTTATTTCTCACTCCCAAGGCTTGACCTAAGCACGCCTCAACAACCCAGGGCACTTTATTTTAATTGCCAACACTTGTGGGATCGCTATTAGGTCATGTGCGCTATTTACCACCAAAAATCTTAAAAAATAGGTCGGCAGCAAGTTATATCTTACCCTCAAACTTCCCACAAAGTTTGTAACAAAAATACAAGTTGAAAAACTGGTTCGGGAAGATATCTCGTGCTCACACCTGTACTTTAACAAAATTTCTCAACAATTTTAGTCAAAACAACATCAATTTAAGTCCATCAGTACAATGATTCCCAACAAAAAATTTGTTTTTTAATTTGTCAAAGAAAAACAGCCGACACGTGTTTCGACCTTAGGTCGTTCTCAAGGCTATGTGAAATTATACAGTCAAATAATATATAGCAATTAAGAAAATTATAAATGAAAAACCATACCATATAGTTCCACATGTCAGGTCAGGATGAGAGAGGTTTTTTTTGCCATAGTCAAATATTTGAAATGATATGAAAAGAAAATCACAAAAATCAAAAACCATAAATTAGTTCATATATCCAGGAAATCTCTAATATGGAGACATTACCCCCATAAAAACCTTTCTTTATAACGACTTCCAAATTTAACTAAATTTTGAAAAAATAATATTTAGTATTTCAAAATGCTTATTACATGCATAGTTAGTTTTTAAAACACAAAATCCTATTTTATTTTTTCACCTTGTGAGACCACTCTAGCTTGACCAAAATATAAATTCTCGTGAATTTGTAAATTTGACTGTGTTCCCCTGTTAATACTAGATCAATCATGCAATATTACTGCAACTAAGGCTTACCCCATATATAGATCACTAGAAGTCTCCTGTTTGAAGTGTAACGGGTCACTCAGTTTACTCGGTCTCGAGTTGTCAATTCAATTTTCTGATCTGTATAAGAGATTCCTTTTTTAATTTAATTCTTTAGTTAAAGTTTTACTAAACTAACTAGTATAATGGAATAATAATAAAAATGATACAAATGCTCACCAGCTTTTAACGTTTGAGTTTCCTGAACATTTTTTATATATAGCTGAATGCTATCATATTCCAAACTTTTTAACACATAAATGTGTATCTGGAAACAAAGTTCACCTAAAAAATAATAATAAGTTCATTCATATATATCACTATGATACAATCTCCTCCATTAAACATTAATCTAGAATTATCTTAAAACTCACCATTCAAAGGGTTAGATCCCACGTCTGTTATTTTCTAAAGGGTTCCTGCACCCATCACAGGATCTTATATGCATTTTACCCGCGAAAACGCGGGCCGTGTTTACAGTGACGTCACGCGCACACGGACGCAATGACGTCATGCGTAAAATACTGTGATGACGTCACGCGTACAGGCGCGCGACGTCGTGCTCGAGTAAATTTAACAAACGCGGGCATATGACTTGTCATTTACTGTGCTCGCATCAAATGGCTATTCTTTAAAGAAATTAAATTCTCATAAAATAACTCAGTATCCCTCAAGTGGACTTCAAAATTTACAATGAATTTAGACTATGTAATTAAAATAAAATAATAAAAATATATGAAAAATATGTAACAATTACCTTATGGAATATACAAATTAGGTTTAATTACACATTATTAATTTTGGTTTATGATAGAGTGGATTCACAAATGATGAATATGTCATAGATATTCATAAAAGAAATATCGCCAATTTATAAAAACACATGCATCTCATGATCATGATTGAGACCATTTAAAGTACTCCTAAAATAATAAATTAACTTGCATTCTTCTTGCCTTAATTTGAGCCTAAGATTACCACCTCGTTTCCCCAATGTAATCTGTGTTAGTCCAATATACCTAATATTTTCTTGATTATCTAACTGATGACATTGCTGCCAATGAATTGCAAGAGGTGACTTCGGGTCAATACTTCTTAAACTAGCCAAATGTTCCCTTATTCGAAATCTCAATTGTCGAATGGTGCTACCAATATAAAGTTTTCCACATATACAGATGATGGCATAAATAACATAGCTAGTTTTGCAATTAATAAATTCCTTAATCTTGATAGTCATTCCATTAATATCAGAAAAAACATCACAATTTACATGTGCATACTTGCACTGATTGCAATTACCACATTTGAAAAAGCCCTTCTTTCCTTATAACCAAGTCTCCTTAATATTTTCCTCTTTGATATTCAAAAAGGACGGACTCAATTTCTGTTTAATAGTATGTGCTCTCTTAAAAGTGAACTTAGGTTTTTCCGTCAGGAAAGGTAGCAGATCCTTATCAAGTCTCAAGATGTCCCAATGTTTGGACACCATTTTATAAATATATGATGAATCTTGAGAAAATTGTGTTATTATAGAAATGTGTTCACTTGGTTGTTTCTTTACATGTTCGCATAAAAGTTCCACTTGACTACATTCTTTGTACTTTTCAACTGCTTTCTTTATGCATCTCAAATTGTAACCCCTATCTCTGAATCTGTTCACAAGCAATTTAGTTTCTTCATGGTAGTCCATATCTCGACTGCAATTTCTCCTGGCTCGATAAAATTCCCCCACTGGGATATTCTCTATCGTAGATCTTTGGTGACTACTTTGTGCACAAAGTACAGAGTTTACCTCTGTTGGTTTACGATATGTTTTGGTCTCAAAATGCCCATTGTCAACAAAAATATGTAAGTCAAGAAAATCAATGCTTTCCGAGCTAGCTGAACCAGTAAAACTGATACCAAATTTGTTGTTGTTGGTATGTGCCACAAAGGTTTCAAATGATTCAGGTGATCCTTTCCATACAATTAATACATCGTCTATAAATCTCTTCCATACTATTAGGTTGGTTCTAAACGTTTCTTGTACATAGATGTGTGTTTCCTCATATTGGGCCATAAACAGGTTGGCCAGGGACGGTGCAAATTTTGCACCCATCGCTACCCCTTTGGCCTGTACATAGTATTGCTCGTTAAAGATAAATACATTGTTATCTAATGTGAATCTCAAAAAACTCTTGAGCATATCTATATGTTGTATATAAGAGGCAGACGAATTTCCAAAGGTGTAGTCTAATGTCTGAATTGCCAAATCATGATCTATGCTAGTATAAAGTGCTGAGACATCCAGCGTAGCTAGAAGATAATTTGGTTCCCATTTCAAATTTTTGAGAGATTGCAAAACATGTCCACTATCCCTAATGTAGGATTTCATTTTCAGAACATAAGGTTTTAGGGCTTCATCCAAATACTGTGACATGCCTTCTGTTACCCACCCTATACCACTCATAATAGGTCTAACTGATGGTAAAGTTTCATAAATCTTATGTATCTTGGGCAAAAAATATAGGGTGGGCATAGTTGGCTCCATATTGGTCAAAAAAGCCTTTTCACCGTCTGATAAAAAGCCCTTGTCATACCATGACTGTATTAATTGCAAATGTTCAGTTACAATTTTCTTTGTAGGGTTAGATTTCAAAGGGGTGTAACATTGTGAAGTATCCAAATGTAACATAGCCATTGTAATATAATCATTAGTATTCATCACTACAATGTTACCTCCTTTGTCCGCTTCTTTAATAGTTATCGTTTTGTCATTCATTAAAGCCACTAAAGCTTCCGTTTCCTCTTTCCGAGACCGAGTAAACTGAGTGACCCGTTACACTTCAAACAGGAGACTTCTAGTGATCTATATATGGGGTAAGCCTTAGTTGCAGTAATATTGCATGATTGATCTAGTATTAACAGGGGAACACAGTCAAATTTACAAATTCACGAGAATTTATATTTTGGTCAAGCTAGAGTGGTCTCACAAGGTGAAAAAATAAAATGGGATTTTGTGTTTTAAAAACTAACTATGCATGTAATAAGCATTTTGAAATACTAAATATTATTTTTTCAAAATTTAGTTAAATTTGGAAGTCGTTATAAAGAAAGGTTTTTATGGGGGTAATGTCTCCATATTAGAGATTTCCTGGATATATGAACTAATTTATGGTTTTTGATTTTTGTGATTTTCTTTTCATATCATTTCAAATATTTGACTATGGCAAAAAAAACCTCTCTCATCCTGACCTGACATGTGGAACTACATGGTATGGTTTTTCATTTATAATTTTCTTAATTGCTATATATTATTTGACTGTATAATTTCACATAGCCTTGAGAACGACCTAAGGTCGAAACACGTGTCGGCTGTTTTTCTTTGATAAATTAAAAAACAAATTTTTTGTTGGGAATCATTGTACTGATGGACTTAAATTGATGTTGTTTTGACTAGAATTGTTGAGAAATTTTGTTAAAGTACAGGTGTGAGCGCGAGATATCTTCCCGAACCAGTTTTTCAACTCACTTTATTTTAATGTTAATGTTAAAGGATATTTGTACCGCACACTATCACCACCGGAGTGGTCCCCTGGTGCTCTTGTGGTTCTGAAAAAAAAAGAGGGAGGCCGGTGAGTTAGTGGGAATAAGCTGGAAAAGTGCAAGAGAGCAGTGACGTGCTGTTGGCAGCCATCAGCCCGATGGGTCAGTTGGCTGGGCTTGGGGTGTTTTACGGTCGGTAGTCGTTGTGCGAGTCTGTGTCGTTTGTTTTGTTGTTGCAGTGTAGTGAAGTTGGTCCGGATTGTTGTATTGTAGGCTTGTGGTTGTGTTTGTTTAGAGTTTGAGAGGTGTATGCAGAGGGGTGAGATTGTTAGTGGGTTGGTTAATTGGCATTGCTGGCCTTGTAGTTATGTCTAGGTGTGCTTCTTGCTATCATTCACAGTTTCATTTATGTGTGGCACATGCTAACATTCGTAATCCTATCTAGATGCGACGCAGGCTATAGTTAGGAATTCCATCTAAGTGTGGCACATGCTAACATTTGTAATCCTATCTAGATGTGACGCAGGCTAAAGTTAGGAATTCCATCTAAGTGTGGCACATGCTAACATTCGTAATCCTATCTAGATGAGACGCAGGCTAAAGTTAGGAATTCCATCTAAATGTGGCGCATGCTAACATTCACATTTCTATCTAGATGCGATGCAGGCTAAGTTAAGAATTCCATCTAAGTGTGGCACATGCTAACATTCACATTTCTATCTAGATGCGACGCAGGCTAAGTTAAGAATTCCATCTAAGTGTGGCACATGCTAACATTCGTAATCCTATCTAGATGTGACGCAGGCTAAAGTTAGGAATTCCATCTAAGTGTGGCACATGCTAACATTCGTAATCCTATCTAGATGCGACGCAGGCTTAGTTAAGAATTCCATCTAAGTGTGGCACATGCTAACATTCGTAATCCTATCTAGATGAGACGCAGGCTAAAGTTAGTTCCATCTAAGTGTGGCACATGCTAACATTCACATTTCTATCTAGATGTGACGTAGGCTAAAGTTAAGAATTCCATCTAAGTGTGGCACATGCTAACATTCACATTTTTATCTAGATGCGACGCAGGCTAAGTTAAGAATTCCATCTAAGTGTGGCACATGCTAACATTCACATTTCTATCTAGATGCGACGCAGGCTAAGTTAAGAATTCCATCTAAGTGTGGCACATGCTAACATTCGTAATCCTATCTAGATGTGACGCAGGCTAAAGTTAGGAATTCCATCTAAGTGTGGCACATGCTAACATTCGCAATCCTATCTAGATGTGATGCAGGCTAAGTTAAGAATTCCATCTAAGTGGGGCACATGCTAACATTCACATTTCTATCTAGATGTGATGTAGGCTAAAGTTAAGAATTCCATCTAAGTGTGGCGCATGCTAACATTCACATTTCTATCTAGATGCGACGCAGGCTAAGTTAAGAATTCCACCTAAGTGTGGCACATGCTAACATTCACATTTCTATCTAGATGCGACGCAGGCTAAGTTAAGAATTCCATCTAAGTGTGGCACATGCTAACATTCGTAATCCTATCTAGATGTGACGCAGGCTAAAGTTAGGAATTCCATCTAAGTGTGGCACATGCTAACATTCACATTTCTATCTAGATTTGACGTAGGCTAAAGTTAAGAATTCCATCTAAGTGTGGCGCATGCTAACATTCACATTTCTATCTAGATGCGACGCAGGCTAAAGTTAGGAATTCCATCTAAGTGTGGCACATGCTAACATTCACATTTCTATCTAGATGTGACGTAGGCTAAAGTTAAGAATTCCATCTAAGTGTGGCGCATGCTAACATTCACATTTCTATCTAGATGCGACGCAGGCTAAGCTAAGAATTCCATCTAAGTGTGGCACATGCTAACATTCGTAATCCTATCTAGATGTGACGCAGGCTAAAGTTAGGAATTCCATCTAAGTGTGGCACATGCTAACATTCGTAATCCTATCTAGATGCGATGCAGGCTAAGTTAAGAATTCCATCTAAGTGTGGCACATGCTAACATTCACATTTCTATCTAGATGCGACGCAGGCTAAAGTTGAGAATTCCATCTAAGTGTGGCACATGCTAACATTGTTACATCTGTCTAAATGTGACACAGTTCTCTCTAGCTGTGGTACTAGTTAACATTGGCAAGTATGTTGGTATGTGATGCAAGGCAACATTTACAGTCCAGCATTGAATGGATTTAGGCTGGTGGTCGCATATCTTTCTAAGTATGCATTGTGTAAGTCTATGGTAGTCAACGTTTTGGAAAGGCAAGGTAGAGTGGCCACCCAATTAGGGGGTGGGGTGGGATAGGGGTGTGGGGAGGTGCTCGAGGCCCATGAGGCAAGAGCTACTCTCTTGGCGTCGTGTTTCTGTGCACAAATGCACAGACGAATCACGGGTGGTGGGAGGGAGGAGAGGGGGTGGGGGTGTCAGGAAGAGGGTCGGGTTTGGAAGGGGGAAGGTACCAAGTGCACCTGATTTCACAAAAATTGGGCCAAGATGGGAAGACCAGACGGGCATGCCATCACTTCAGTAAATGGAACAGAGTTCGATGCAATATAATGTCTATGTGATATTACTGCATTTTAAAAACCGAACACAAAAAAGACCGATTTTGTTGCCGGCCGTTTTTGTGTCCTCTTTCAAATGCGTAAATACCACTTTCTGCATCCTGCCCCTGCAAGGTGATACCCACCCCACCCTCTCCCACAGGTTGTAAGCTTAAGCAGGGGGATTAAACCCCCGAACCCCTAGTTTCCCAACCCCCTTCCCTGCACAACACACACTCGCTCACGCGCACTCTCTCTCTCACACACACACACCGAAATACAATTACCATACACTCCTGCAGCGACTTTTCCGGGTGTCACTGTGCCTGTCAGCCCCTGCGCTCAGAGTGCATCGCAGGGGCTGACAGGTCAATTTAGAAAGACCGCTTTCTACAGTCACAGAGCAGTCTTACTAAATCAAGCTTTTTTCCCCGGTATAATGAAAACGATATTTTCACTTAATACCTTCCCCCTACTATTCTGAACAGAATTCCTAGTGACTTTCCTCTGTGAACCATAGAGGGAGAAAGGGGTGCAAAACAGTGGAGAAGCAGGTGAGCACTTCTTGCCAGAACACCTGGGAAACAATGCACGAATCTGTCACTACTCTATTCTGGAACTGTTGAACCTAGATTGCTTCCATCAACTTCTAAAACCTTAACCAGTATGAGACTCATGGCCTCGTCCCAGCGGATCCCAGAGCTCAAGTCGAGGGTACACGCGGGTGGACAGCATCAAACCACTTTTTTCAGAGGACGGATGCCGTTTCCTCCTTATTTTATAGGTTGTGTGTAAAATGAAAAATGTTGACTGTTTTTGAACTTAGGGATTTTCTCCATCCTCGGGACTCGAACAGCACCTGGTTCGCAAGCCTGGCGCTACACTACTGTGCCAAATTAGCAGATGAGAACTGGCATACGAATCAAACAGTTATGTGTATCCAGTGGAAACTGTCCTGGTTGATGAGGAGCAGCCTGAAAGTGGACTCAATGTCCGCTTTTGCCAATAAAGCCCCCGTCCATGCAGAACTGACCATGTCTGCTGCATCATCGAACAGTTTCAACTCTTTAGCAAGTTTCTGTCTCACTACTTCAGGCACCAATTTGGCTGACTTAAGATTGTCCGCCTCTCCTTTTGAGCCTTAGAATTGTATTCTAAAACCCTGTAAGAAGCCTTCCCAGATTATTTGGGCATTTCCTGTGTTGTGGTAAACCTTAGCAGCGGGAGGATTTTATGCAGTTTTACTGGTGATGGAGCGATGCCATGTAGGCTGTGATGGGACCGTCTGGGGCTCTTTGGGGTTCGTTTTGTGTTTCCGTGTGCCTTCTTCCTACCCTCGCAGTTAGCTCTGCTGTGCAAAGCCCCCCATTTGGTACAAGCGTGCTTGAATCTACATGTCTTGCCAAATGGGCAAGCCCCTGTTCAAATTTCCAGCGCATGTCCTGAAGCTGGCCCTGTTATTTGATGAGAAGCGCCATCAAAAGAGCCCCTTCTCCTGTGATAAGGCTAAGCCAATTCTCTTTGCAGAAATGGCTTATCATGCAGTGTTTACAGAACTCTTTTCTGGCAACCATCTTTTCAATGTACCCGGGTTAAGTCAATCTCATCCCATGCCATTGATGGCCAAATTTGCATCTTTACACTGAACCCTTTGTCATACTTAAGCCATGCTTCCCCACCATATGTCAGGTATGCATAATGTATGTATTGCTCATATGCTCATATCACCCCTGTGTCTCTCAGATATTTCTCCACCATAATGGACGCCAGCATCCTGAAATCCTCTAGCCAGCTATCACTAGTTTTCTCCCTTCTCACTCTTTCTCTCTTCTTTTGCTTTTTCTTTTTGGACAACTGTTTATATCAAGGCCCTCCTGTTCTTGCGCGAACAGCTTGAAAATGTCTATAAACTCCTTTTGCCAAATTCTCTCTTTTATGTGCAGCAGTATGTTCCATACCAAGGGATTCCGTTTCGCCTGGCATGGCGCTCCCATAAGCACTACTGTGGCAGCCAATATAATCCACCGACTTGCTAGCCCCCCCTGCTCTGCTGTGTTGCCTATGTGCTCTGTGACTCTACTGGCACTGCTGCATTTGCTGCCTCTTTCCCTGGCATGCTGCTCCCCCCCCAGAATTACACTGTTATTATTCGCATTAACGTTCCCGCACAATTGCTGCTGCCATTTTTCTATCCCCTCCCCACGCCTGTGACATTGCATAAATATACCTTTCATTTGCTCCAAAGGAGTATCTCCCTTCTGATGTAGCACCTTGAAGCGTCTTTTGTGCTAGATGGAATTACAATAATGGGCACAAACCAGTAATCTGAACCATGCTAAATTCTCAGAGCATACAAAGCAACGGGCAGGCAATGTAGCCATCTCTTTTTCAGTGCCATCTTCAACTTGGGTATCAATCTGTTTAATCTCTCACAGCCAACATTCACCTGTGGGTGATAAGCGGAGTAAAATGTATGTTTTATACCTAACAAAAGTACTATCTGCTCAAAAAGTTAATTTACAAAAGGTTCATTGTCAGACCGCAAAACATCACACACACCCCACCTTTGGAACACCTCACGTACAAGGAACTTGGCAGCGCACGTGTGCATGGACCTGCCTCTATCCATCTAGAAAAAGGACATACTACGACCAGCAGTCTGTAGCCGTTGTATATCTGCAGCATATCTACATGATCTATATGTAGATGCTGAAACAGGCCATTGGGTCTAGGGATTGCTCCTCTTACTGTTCGCAAAGTGTGACCTGCAGTACATTTCTGGCACACTATACAATTTACAATGAACTATGCCATATGCTCCAGGAGATTGGGTGTGAACCACTCTTCTGCAATTGTTACAGCTGGACTCGCTCTTGAGTGGCATGTGCTGGGTAGTGAAGCTACTCCAGCGCTACTCTCAACAATGCTAGAGGAATAACTGTCTTTACAGTGCTATTCTGCCTCCAATTTGCCTCAGTGGTGGATAAAGAATACCCTGCTTTCTCCATAAATCTGGTTCTTCTTGTTGGACTCTGCCTTGTATCTCAATTAATTGGACAATAGACAGCATGTTAAAGCCCTCCTTTGCTAACATGCATCGTCCTGCCATTTGTTTAACATCTTCTTTCTCTAACCTAGATGTGGGTGGATAATAGTCCGCTATTTTGCCCTCTACGTCTGCGCCTTCATTTCCGCGAGAAAGTGAATCTGTTAGTTTAGAAAACGCTGAGCATTTCATGACTGCTAGGGTTAATGGAAGACTCAATGCTTCTATAAGCCTATCAAATAGGGCCGCATGTTGCACTGAAATGCTGTCTGCATGGAGGAGGCCCCTCCTTTTCTAGCATGACAAACCTGCATGTACAGTAGATGTCACATAGGCGCAGTCAGAGTACACTGTCACTTCCTCATCCTCAAAGCTCTGCAGCGCTTCGATGAGCACCACTAATTTTGCAGCCTGTGCTGAATAATTCGAAGACAACCTCATACTTGTTGCAACCTCGAATTCACCTTCCCTATTCATTTTCACTACTGCTGATCCTGTATACCTTTCCCCATTCTTTTGGTCAATTTTCGAAAAACCATAAATAAAAACAACTTCTCCCCTCCAAATGGCATTTTCTCTAATTTGGGGGATTTCATTCTAATTTTCAAAATACGTTGTGAAATTGTGTACATAGTCATCCTCTCCTACTGGTTCTGCTATGAATGTTGCTGGATTCACTGTCTTACCTCTAACAATTTCAGTGCCACGATGCCCACGGGCTGATGCATGCTTTAAAAATACGAATACATAAATAAATAAAATAATTGCAACGTTAGAAGTGATCACCTTGTACCACAATGCTCTTCGTGTGGTCAATATACTTTTGGGCTTCTCTACAATTGCAAATATTGCATGCTCTACAAATAACGTTATTGGAGACTCCATCGTTATAATTGAAGCCTTTTCAATTGCAAATGCAGCAGCAGCTAAATATTGCTCACAGGGATAGTGTCCCTTCATTACTGGATCTAAAATCCCACTGTAGTATGCCAATGGTTTATGTCCATGTCCTAATGGTGTCTTCTGTGTAGGTACTGATGTCATGACATATCCATTTGAATGGGAAATACAACTCTTCAGTGTAATCTGTGATCCCCAACACTCACAATCCTGTAAACAAAATTGTAAAAGAGTCTTTTGCAGAGTCTTTTGGTCGTGCCTGGAGAGAGACTCTACAGCGTTTTGCTCCTGATTCCAGTGAGGGTCTGCTTTACCCTCTTTGTCCTCTTTCTACTTCTACACTTTGAGGACTCAAATTACCCAGGAAGCCGCGGAGCGGCCGCGGAGTCTGCTGCAGAGTCTTTTGGTCGTGCCTGGAGAGAGACTCTACAGCGTTTTGCTCCTGATTCCAGTGAGGGTCTGCTTTACCCTCTTTGTCCTCTTTCTACTTCTACACTTTGAGGACTCAAATTACCCAGGAAGCCGCGGAGCGGCCGCGGAGTCTGCTGCAGAGTCTTTTGGTCGTGCCTGGAGAGAGACTCTACAGCGTTTTGCTCCTGATTCCAGTGAGGGTCTGCTTTACCCTCTTTGTCCTCTTTCTACTTCTACACTTTGAGAACTCAAATTACCCAGGAAGCCGCGGAGCGGCCGCGGAGTCTGCTGCAGAGTCTTTTGGTCTTTAGGCTCTGCAGGCTCCGCGGCGCTCCCACACCTTATACCCCATTGGAACCTTTTCTAAAGAAACCAACTAGCAGATCCCCGAGAAAACAACAAACGCAGAACACTAACATTATACCACGCCTGAGCTGATACCCTCTCCTTACTCCGACAACTGCTCCAGTGTCGAAAGCTGCACTCCACGGACAGCGCGTCACCAAGTCTCCCCCCCCCGCCAACAACCCAGTTAACAGGCGAACTTGCGCCCGTCAGCCCCCCTGGTCCTGTCTGGCTGCCGGTGCCCCCGCGAATACAAGTTTCACCCACGCGCCAGCTCCGACATATCAATAGAACTACCACTCACGAGAGGACCCGAGAGCTCCTTGCTCACCTCCCCCTCACCCCGTCTCCGTGAGTCCCATCGACGAATCTTCTCGCCAGAACGGAAACAAGTCCAGCAACTACCTCCGGCCCTCTACATCAGGCACCGGGTTATTTCACACCGAACCCAATCCCCCCCTACGACCGGCTTTCTCTGTTTCCCTCGCCCACCATACCTATCACTCGCGAGCCTGTCTGCGACTCTTCCACATGACATCTCGCAGCTGACGCTTCTAAAGCCAGCAGTAAACGGCTCATTTCCCTGCTGTGAAAATTAACGCAAAGTGCTGCAGTGCCTAATCCCTGCTGCGAAAATAAACACAAAGTGCTGCAGTGTTAACTCTTTCCACGCCCAGGACGCTCACTGAGGATAACATGGGACTTGCTGATCACTCGTCTCAGTGACTGCTACCCAGTTCGAAAACACCACACGGATCTCGGTCTAGAAAACCTGCGGAAAATTCAACACGCCTGCTCGCTACAAAAGACCCTGCCACTTGAACACTGACAGCCCTGCACAATCAACCTGCGCTCCAGGAGACCGAAAGGGCTTGTCCCTTGGATCCTGTGAGCGCCAGACCTTCAATAAACAAATATCTCTACTTGATAACATCCTGATTTGAGATATCGAAAGAACAACCTCCTTGGATACACCTCGGAAATAGACAGTCTTGCTGATACCATCTGCAATCCAGGAGACTGAAAGGACTTGTCCCCTGGAACCTCTGCGTGCCAGATTTTCAACAGACAAAATCTCCCCCTGAAAATCACCTACGACACCAACACTCCCAAACCCGGTACACTGCAGGAGACCGAAAGGGCTAGCCCCTTGGATCCTGTGCTTAGCTCTTCCACCACCTCAACCAATTTTTTAGGAGGATCTAAGTTACCACCACCAAAGGAGACCGAAAGGGCCAGCCCCTTGGATCCTGTGGTCAGCTCTTTCACCACCTCAACCAAACTTACAGGAGGAACAAAATTACCATCATCAAAGCCTGAACGCGTCAGGACACAACAGACCCGCCGGCAAAAAAAGTAGAAATGTTGGCAACTCGACCCAAGCAACCACCAGCTGCCCGCCCGAAGACGAGACTGAGAACAAAATTCAACACAGCGGCCCAATCTGACCTCGACTCGCCACAACTCACGATGGAACAAGCCCTTTCACGAGGACACCCACCAAAAGTTGCTCTGAATCATTACCAACACAAACCTGACAATCAAATTGAGCAACTTCTCAATATAGACCTTTCCACAAATGTAACAAGTGACCCAACAGGGCAACCTAACAACTACTGTGACCTGCAAAATCAATTCAGCATACCAAACCAACCATACACTACATCTGAGACCTCTGAACATCTCACCAATAACCCTCGCGCCAATATCAGCGAAGATGTTCAGCTAATCGTCCAAACAGAAGACGTCTCAAGTGCGCCACTACATGATACTCGAATTTACCTCGACCAAGACCCCCTGCTAACATTAGTCTGCAACAACTCTTACACCCAAAATGGCAAACTTGCATCTCTACTTAATGAAGAAGGAAACCCCCCGTCCGGAAACCCCCCGTCCGGACCAATGGACACCAACACTACCGACATCACAAACCAACTTCACAAAACGACAACACCACCATTTCAAAGAGATCTAGCCGTACAAATAGCGGAAGAGATGAACAACAGTCTCATTCAAGAACAACCGGAAAAGACAAACAACCCACTGAAAAAGCGCCCTGAAGATATACGCGAAGAGTCGCTCCTAATTAACACCGTCACGCAGCTCCAGGCAGAACCAAGTGCAAATAGAGAGACCTCTCTCTCAACCAAACTGCACGACAGAGAAAAAGTTATCGGCTTAATAGAAGACACAACCAATTCTGAACTGCAACTAGCCATAGCAAAACACCAACAACGAACCAGTAATACCGAACAAAAGAACAATGGGAAACAAGGGCTACTGGATAATACTATCAGCTCCTCCAAAATTCACAACTACAACAAAACTGTAGATTTTCCCAACCATGAACCTATCAAACCGCAACCAGAAGAATTACGAACTCTCACTAAACCACGCACTTCTCTAAATAACACACTGCAGCAAACAAAGAAGGAAAAAGCAAGATTAGCCAAAATCACATGGCTACAGACTCATAAATCAATCAAAAGCCCCCAATTGCCCGAACCTATCAACTCCCAAATTCTACTCAAAGCAAAAAGACTATCAATGGACATAACAGAAATAGAAACAATCATGTCAAGCCTTGACAAACGCAAAGAAATATTTAGTACAACTATAGGAAACCACCAATCACAGATGACATCAACCCCATGTCTAACACAAGAAACCGGAAATAGAACTATTAAGACAGAACGCGACACGAATCAAACAGGAAACCAGAACATTCCCAACCGATTCAACTACGACACGATAGAATCCTTCTACACACCAGATAACATGAACAAAAAGGATAACTCAATGCCGCTAGCAGGATCAACAGAACGCAATTCTCCTACCTCAATACCCAACAAACCGGGAAACGACGAAAATATCAATCCAAGAATTCCAACAACAATGCTTGATTTGCAAAACATGTTGATGGCAGTACTCTCTCAAACCATGATACCTTTTATCAAACTACACGAATCCATGAACGACAATATCAAAGACCAAGGAACCCTCCTAGCAATGATTCATTCCAAACAGATCTATATCGAAAATTTTATAAACACAACGGAGGTCCGTCTCAACTTAGAAGCAGAGCAATCAAATCGATGGCAACAACGTCTAATAGAAATGGCCAGAAGTGATCGCCAGGAAAAAACCAACTTAAACAACGAACTTCTAGCTCTACTTAAACTACAACAACAACTCCAATCAAACCAAAAACTAGTCTCAAAGAGTAGTCAACTTCAACCACCTCAGAGTTCAAACACTCAACAAATTGCTACACAAATTGAAAGCTCGGACGCAAGCCTCGCACAACAACCGATGACATTGGCCTCATCCCTCCCAACAGAGACTCAAGTCACTTGTCAATCACAAGTGACCAAACCAGAACAGTTTAAGATCTTCTCGAAAGAAAAACTACCCCCCACAACCAAACCAACACAGTCCAAGACAACTAAGAAAAAACAAATAGGCTCCAGAGCCTTCCTCAGAACAATAAAAACTACGGATCAAGCTTCACAAGCGACAAAAGAGGAAACACTGATACAAGCTCACCAAGTACCACTGCATCAGGCAATACCACAGCTGACCAAACCTTTGAACAGACAACAAGATACTCAAGATACCTCAAACTTTCAACTGTCACAACTGCTCCCACACTCAGCATCCACTTATGAAGAACTTCTAAACTGCTCAACTCACGAAGATCGCGAAATAGACGACACACCACCACCCATTCATCCTACAACACCACCAAGATACATTATTCTTGACGAATATTCCACCAACCACGAACTACAAACCTCATATCAATATGAAGATATTTCAGAACATCCTTTACAGGAAACTTTCAAGATTCTCTCGAACACTTCCGCCTGCAGATTATCTCTTCCTGATAACTACGACCAAGTCTCAGATGATTCCTTCGGCTCCCATACAATAGATTCTACCGATTGTATATCTCCCTCCTTCATCAACCCGTTAGAACAAATTCAAATTTATCAAATTCACATTGAAAATCAAATTACCAGATCCAAACCTCTAATACTCAACAGAAACAACACTCTTAGACTATTTGGAGCGATATCACAGCTAAAACACATAACAACTAACAAGATTGATTTAATCACTTTCAAAGATGAAAAGCACCTAGATAAAATTATTGTAGAATTATCTGATCCAGATGATCAAGAACTTATCATAACAAAACGCGAGCAACTCCGCAAACTTGGATTCAACTGCTGGGCCTCAATGTCATCAAGGAAAAATCCTGCGAAAAAGCATACGCAAAATCGTACCAACAACTACTCAACGAAATACTCAAAGTCGCCGTATTTTCCAAATCCCGAAGAATCGAACACACAAGAGAGACCATTCAAAAGAATTTATGATTTAGAAATGTCATTTATAGAAACCATTTCCTCAAGAAGTTCAACCTATTCCCACTCATAACAATCAATCAATAACAATATAATATGGTCTCTCTGCTCATGGAACACAAGAGGAAACTTACATTTGTTTACTCAACCCTCATCTGATCTTGAGAAATACCTCATCATTTGTCTCCAAGAAACCTGGATCACCGAAACTCCAGCATGCAACGGTTATCTGACCTTCCTAAATCCTGCCATAAAAAAACACCAAGGAAGACCAGCATCAGGTCTACTCACACTAATCAAAATTACCCCGCAATGGAAAGTAGAGCGCAATGAAAATATAAACCCCTGGACTCAATTGACTATAATAACAACACAAGCGCACCAACAACAAAAAAAAGGAACTGGTGAAACAACAATCGCCATCTTGAACCTCTATTGGAATCCTGCAGCTATTACATCTGCTGCATTCATCGATGGCGTATTCATGACAATAGACAACTTAGTAGGGACCTATCAACGCCTCGAATTTATACTGTGTGGAGATCTCAATATCAACCTAATCACACCAACTGGCACACCACAATCACTCGAACAATTGACAGGCAAAGCATCGACATGGATGAAAGAAATCATAACCCGAAATCTTACGCTCCTAAACCATGCAAAAGATAACTCCACTCCTTTTGTCCCAACATGGACCAGAGGCCATTCAGTAGCAATTATTGACTACATATTTCTTTCGCAAAACCTTCATGAATCGGTCATGACAGCTCTAACGCTTACGTCTGATAACAGCGACCACAACAAGCTGACTGTCACCTCACACAATATCAGCCAACAAAACGTAAAAGTTGCAACGCTTGAACTTACTGGCACATCCTCAAGGCTACGAATACCACAATCAGTGCTATCACTCCTGCCAATGAAATTACTTGCTTCAACAAAACCAGACCTCGAAAAGTTGAACTATGAATGGATCTTGCTTCCATTTCATCAAACACTAAAAACTGTCCGAAAAGAACTCATGTACACTCCTATAACGAAGAAATAGCACAAAGAAAAAAGGAGCTGGCTAAACAGATACGACATCTCAAGAAAAACAAAACGCCAGAAACTATGACGGAGAGTAGAATATTGAAACTTTGATACAATAACTGGAGGAAATCACAACAAGCAATTCTCCTCCAGACAGACGCAGAATCAATAATGAAGACATACAAGGCAAATAATACAAGAGAATTGTGGAATTTACTGAACGACAACCAGCAAAAACAACACAAGCTCACAGCTAACGTACCAGAACAAACGTGGATTACTCATTTCTCGACCATGTATGCAGCACACGAACACCAATCTCAAGGAAATCTCAACCCCAAACCCAAAACAAAATGGACTGTAGTCATCACGCATGAAGAGCTACTACACATGATCCAAAACCTCAATCCCTCAAGAGCTCCGGGCCCTGATGGACTCTCTAATGCTGTCCTTAAACAAGATCCTGCGACATAGGCAGATTTTATGACACAGATTTTGGAAATTAGAAACATACACAATCGAATTCCAACTACCTGGAGAACAGCCACCATAGTTCCGATCCACAAACAAGGACCACGTGACCTTCCTCAGAACTTCCGTCCGATTGCCTTGCTTGACCCACTCGGAAAAATTTTCGCAACAGCTCTCTTGAGGCACCTCATTGCATGGGCCACTTCCACTGGACGACTTTCACCACGACAAACAGGCTTCACACGTAACGTTGGAACTAATATCAATCTTCTCTTATTGCACGTCATCAAGCACGAAGCAATAAACAACAAGTCCATGATTTACACGGCATTCATTGATTTAAAGATGGCCTTTGATGCAATATCTCGTCAAAAGCTCTGGGATAAACTGAGCAAATGGAACTGCCCTGCGAACATCCTTGAACCCATCATACAACTTTACTCAAACACCTCAATAAAAATCAGACTCACAAAACAAGGTTTGACAACGGAGCCTATCAACACAGCGAATGGTCTAAAACAAGGATGCCCCCTCGCAGCGACTCTATACAACTTGTTTACATCAGACATTGACCAACACCTTTTGAACACTCAAACAAATCCTCCAAAAATAAACTCAATACCGGTCCCCATCATGTCCTATGCAGATGACATTGTCTTGCTCGACAGAACACCATTTGGACTTCAACTCTCTCTTACAGCACTAAGTGACTACATGAAACAGAATGAGCTAACAATCAACAGCACAAAAACAAAAACCATGTCCCTAAAGAAATCTAAAGCAAAAGCAAAAAAAACACCGGATTTCAACATCAATGGAATACGACTGGAAAATGTCACAACATTTAAATACCTTGGCATCATCATCAATCAATCAAAGACAGAAACAGACTGGCTAGACAACCTAGAACAAAAGGCTCAAGCGCTCGCACGACAGGGATGTATTCTACACAGAAAATAGGGAAAATTCTCATTTAAGCCCATCATCATGTTCTACAGACAAAAATACATTTCTATCATAACATATGGAACTGAAACAATGATGAATGCAGACCAGGTAGAATGGGCGAAATTTGAAGCAATATTCTGGCGCAAGATCTTAACACTTCCTCAATCATATCCCATGGCGAGAATTCGCTATGAAGTAGCTACCCAATCCATCGGCTCCATGGTACGATGGAAAAGACTGGATATCTACCGCAAAATATTGTCGGATGACAAAACCCCTGCAATCCAAATCCTGAAAACCAACTCAACTGCTCTAAATAATATAATACTACAAACCTGGAAAAAAACAATAACCAAAGAAATGGAGCAAGAGGACATATCGGAAGAACTTCTAACGAAACGCCCCCAACACACCAAAATCAAAATGCTACAAAACGATTGGATCAAAACCATCGAAAAGAAAAACACATACAAACGGACTTTGCAGTGCAATAAGGACAACAGAAAACTACATGAACCACAACCATACATCTTATCATTCCCTGATCCAATTATCAGATCAACCTTCTTAAAAATCCGGCTGAACACCTTACCAACTAACGACTACTTGGCATCAACAAGACAGATCCCAAAAAACCAGAACCACTGTCGATTTTGTGAAATCATCACAACACCAGAAACCATATTCCATCTGGTCATGGAATGTCCCTCTCTCGCCAACCAGCGCAGGCAGTTCGGGGCCTACTTTGACCTTGCCTTGCAGCAAATGACAACAGATGAAAGATGGGCTGCGATTCTCAATGGACAAAATAACAAATACATATTCACAGCTGTCCTTTACCTTCACAGTATTCTCGAGATCAACGGAGGAAAAACGCTTTCCTAGCACCACAGCCTACACCCTTTTTTTTTTTTTTTTTTTTTTTTTTTTTTTTCTTCTCTTTCTCTTCCCTTCTTTTAACCCCATATTTTGCACGAATCACAATGATGAAAAAGTTTGAGACAAAACTAAAACATCAAAAAAAAAAAAAAATCATGAAAATAATGAGGATGGATCAGAAGATCATTCTTCTGAGCAAGAATCATCAGGTATCACTTGTTCAGTATGTAATGTTGGCAGTAGAACCGATGGAAAACCTCTCTCATAAGTAGTGATCAATGTGTACCCCTGTTAAAATGCTTATTGGCTCAGCCTCAGATTGCACTATCATCAATAGGGAAACCTGGCAGTCCAGATTTTCCAATGTTAATCTCAAGTCGTCTCACGTAAAAGCCAGTGCATATGGTGGTTCACGAATTATAATGTTGGGGTGGTTTCTTGCAACATTAAAGTGCAAAGCTAAATTGACAAAAGACAAGGATGGTTTCAACAACATGCAATATGGGGTAAGCAATCACCCCAGGGATCCCTGGTTGTGTTTACACCATATCTTCCACTCCAGAAACAATGTCACTGATGTATCCAGATAAGAGCTTGGTTGCCTTCAAGTTAGATGTCATAACATCAAATTAACGATTGGTTCCAAACCTGTAGCTGAAACATTAAGGTGTGTTCCCATTGATCTCAGAGAAGATGTCATAACCAGCTTCTTAGAAATGCTCCCCATTTGTGGTGTTAAGGAAGCCAAATGGCAGTGCTTGCCTCTGTGTGGACCTTGGGGCACTGAACAAATGTGTGATGGTTGACCGAATTACCCTCCCAAATATTGGGTATTTGGTCAGTCTTACTAAGGGTGCCAGAGTATTCTCTGCTCTTGATTTAGCGTCAGCCTATCACCAAATGAGGTTATACCCCAAGTCCAGAAATCTCACAAATTTTGTTACACAAGATGGCCCTTTTCAGTTTAAGAGAATGCCTTTTGACTTAATATCAGCTGCTGCATTTTCCCAGAGAATGACGAATGAGGTAGTGGGTGGCATCTCAGTGGTGTTCTATTGCCAAGATTATATTCTTTTTGTGTGGGCATCTGCTAAAGATCACGATGCACAATAAAGATTTTCCATAATAACTTACTAGAAATTCTTAATTCTATTAAAGACTCGGAGGCGAGTATTATGCTTCTCTTTCTTTTATTCGACAATAAAGAAAAGAGCTCAGCAGCAAGATATTTGTGCACCAAAAGTGAATGTGCCATGACTAATGTGCAGAAAAACAGGTGCACCAAATATATATAATAAACATAGCAATATAACAGTAATATAACAGTAATATCTTAACATAAAAGGTAAGAGTCTCTGAAGAAAACTACATTTCCCAGGGAGCTTAGCTCCAGTTCATTTAGAGGCCATCAACACGTGACCTAGTCCACCAATACTAGTTCTGATCCTCTGCATAAACAGTCCTGAACATGATGACACTTCCTCTTTCTGGGCTGCGAACCTGGCTGTCCATAGTAGAAGATAACTGTAGCTAACTTGAAGAAGAAGAACTTGTGTCGGGCCGTGATCAGGCGGACTTGTCTGTAGGCGCTGTCAAGAAAAAGGAAAATTTTAGTCTCTTGTATATGACAACCCTAGATCCCTTATCAGGGTGGGAGAAAATCGAGGAGTTATTCCGATAGGGTACATGTAAATTTCAGAACATTAATCTTTACATTACATCTTTAATTAACATCAGGTAACATGCTGTTATTTTCTCGCCGGGTGGGATAATGCTCGCCTCCGAGTCTTTAATAGAATTAAGACTTTCTAGTAAGTCATTATGGAAAATCTTTATTCTATGTCAAGACCGGAGGCTCCCATTATGCTTGTTTAAAGCTTACTTACCACAATAGATGCTGGCTGATCTACCGGTTTTAGGTAGAATTGTTTGAAAACTGATTCACTAGCCCAGTCTGCCATCCTCATGATATCTTCTAGGCGAACTCCTGCCTGAAAGGCTTTGGAGGCCATGGCTCCTCTAACTGAGTGGGCTCTGAAATGCTTGGTGTCTATCCCTGCTTGAGCTAGCGTCCACCGGACCCAACGTGCTAAGGTCGGTGCTGATACTGCTTTGTGCGGTTTACGCAGAGCGATCAGTAGCTGCCCGTTAGGGGAGGTTCTGAGTGGAGCCGTCTTTTGTTCGTAGACTTTCAAGCATTTAAAGCATTTAACCAAGCAGAGCTTAGGTTGATCTCTAAAGGCGGGATAGGAAATCACTCTGGAATTGCACTTTGTTCTTCTATGAATATGGAATACAATGCCATCAGGAGAAAAGGCTCTGCCTGTTAGATCTAGAGCTCTGATGTCTGAGACTCTCCTGCAGGAGACCAAGCAGAGTAGAGTAGTGAGTTTGCCAGATAGGGCTGTACGTGATAGTTCTTCGTTACTAGGCCATGCCAGGAAAAGGTTCAGTACTTTATTAACGTCCCAAAGCTTGTCATAGCGAGCTGGAGGTGGGACGGTAAGCCTTACACCCTTGAGCAACCTGCAGACGAGGTGGTGTTCTCCTGCTGGTACTCCTTGGATAAGGTCATGACCTGCAGAAATTGCTGAACGCTAGGCGTTCACAGACCTGTAGGCAAGCCCTTTTTCCGCTAGGGAAGCTAGAAAATTCAAAATCTCTTCTACAGGTGCTGAAATTGGATGTAATCCTTTCTCACTACACCAGGAGCTCCAGATGCTCCAAGAGTTGGAATATCTCTTCCGGGTACTAGGAGCCCAGCTCTCTTCGATAAGGTTGATCACTTTGTGAGACATGCGCTATAAGGATCAGATTCGCATGCTCCTGACGGGCCTTCGCCAGGGTCCTCGCTATCATAGTGAAAGGAGGAAAGGCATACAGTATTCCCTGGGACCATGACTGTAGGAATGCGTCTGTTGCAGCTGCTGCTGGGTTCAGCCTCAAGCTGTAGAAAGTTGGTAGTTGGGAGTTGAGTCTGGAAGAAAAGAGGTCTATGGACATCGGACCCCAGATCTCCTGAAGGTGGAGGAAAATCTCTCTGATTCTCCAATCGCTGTAATCTGTCGAGTGGCGCGAGTACCAGTCCGCTACTGCATTTGAGAGGACGGGAAGTTACTCCGCTGTAACTGAAATCTGGTGATCCAGACAGAAATGCCAGAAGTCCTTGGCTAATTCTGCTAGGGGTCTCGACTTGGTGCCGCCCAGATGGTTGATGTATCTTACCGCTGAGATGTTGTCCATCTTTAGTAAAATACAGCAACTCGCTTTGTCTTTAGCAAAAGAGCGCACTGCAAAGGAACCTGCAAGAAGCTCTAGACAATTGATATGAAGGTCTAGCTCCTGTGGGGACCAAGTCCCTCCCGTGGCTATGGGACCGCATCTCACTCCCCAACCGGAGCGACTGGCATCCGACTCGATAATAATATCTGGAGCGGAGCTGAAGATGGCTCTGCCGTTCCAGGCTTCCATGTGGGAGAGCCACCAGTTGAGCTCTGTCCTCGCTTGAGGAACCAGTGTCAGGAGTTGAGAATAAGAAAGGTTTTTCCTTAAGTGTTGGCCTTTTAGTCTTTGCAGCTCTCGATAGTGGAGAGGGCCGGGAATATTGCTTGAATGGAAGATGAAAGTAGCCCTATCACTCTTGCTAGTTCTCGAAGGGAGAGCATGTTCTTTTGTAAGAGTCTGCGTATTTCTCTTTTGGTAGAGTGAATCTTGGCTGATGGGAGTCGAAGCTGCGAATTCTGTGTATCCAGTATGAATCCTAGAAATTTCATATTTTTGGATGGAAGTAGAACTGACTTCTCCCAGTTTATAAGGAAACCTAGGCTGTGTAGCAAGTTTATCGCCAGTTTGGTTTGTTTCTGAACTAACTCCTGTGATTGGGCCATGAAAATAATGTCGTCTAGATAAATTATGAGACCGACACCTTGCTCTCTTAATCGAGCTACTACAGGTCTTAAGAGTTTGGTGACTACCCAAGGCGCCGGAGAGAGACTGAATGGGAGACTTGTGAATTCCCAATCTCGGTTTCCCCAGGAGAATCTGAGGTAACTGATGTGTGTTTGATGAATCGGTACTGCGAGGTAAGTGTCTTTTAAGTCTAGGCGCATAAGCCAGTCGTTCGGTCTGAGAAGATCTCTGAGCATGTGTATACCTTGCATTTTGAAATGGCGGTAAAGGATGAATTTGTTGAGCGCTCTGAGGTTTATGACTGGGCGCACTTTTTGCTTCCTGCGTACTAGAAAAATGGGACTGAAGAAGCCTCCCTGTCTTGAGCATGGGCGAATCGCTTGCTTCTGATGGAGACTGAGTATTTCGCTGTCTAAGGCGGTTTGGTCTGATAGAGACATTACTATGGGAGTGGGGCGACATGTCTGAACGGGCTGCGTAAAAAAACTCTAGGTGTAGACCCCGAGCTGTGTCCCTGACCCAGGCATCTCCCGATAAGGTATCCCAAGCATTTGCAAACATCCTTAACCTCCCTCCTATAGGTGTTAGTGGCGCTGGCGCAGATATCAGTACACTGACCTGTGGGTTGTTGCTGGGATGGGTATCTAGCCGCTCTCCTCCAGGGACGCCCTCTTCCACGATCTCTCGAGGGGAAGAAAGTGTCGGGGCGTTCTTGCCAGGAATTATGCTGACCTCGAGATTGTTGAGGTCTCTTGTTGAAGAAGTAACGGCCGAAAGAGTGACCTCTTCCTCGTCCGGCCCTGGAGAAAACCTTGGTTGCAAATACTCTTTTTATTGAAGCCTGTGCTTTGTCCAGCGCCGTGAATGTCCCGACGAATTTTGTCATCTCCTTCATGAAAGGGTCTCCGAAAAGCTGGCCTTGCGCAGTTGGGCCGGATTCTGTGTCTGCCAGTTCAGTTAACTTGGCATCTATCTTGTATAGGATGCCTTTCTGTCGCTCTGATGAGATGGCGCCACTGGCGTTGCCCAAGAGGCAAATAGCCCTCTGGACTCAAACAGACAGTATCACTGGGTCAATGGGGTCCGATGAGGTGATGGCTGCATTCGCAAGATCAGACATTTCTGCTAGTGGACCTGCTATGTCCAGTACTTTATCCTGGCAGGCCTTCCAGGCGCGATTGATACCCTTCCTGGGGTCTTTAACGTTTTTACCCAGAAAGGTAATCATTTTAGAATCGAGCTCTGGAGTCAGAGCTACTTTACCCGCAATGTCTGCTCGTGGACATTCAGCACGTAGTCTGGCCCAAACATCTTTATCAAGTGACTTGCGCAGCCTAAGGTGGATGTAATTCGATGTCTTGGAAGATGGTTCCCAGTCAGTGGACCTGGGGTGTATTAAGTCTTCCGGGGTAAATGTAACTTCAGTAGAAGGTTTGGTCCCGGTTGTGTCATTAGGTATGGGGTCTGCCGCAATCCCTGACGCAGAGGGTCTTGAATCCTCAAAATGAAATTCCTCATCTGAAGAGGAGTGAGAAAGATCAGCATCGTAGACGTTTTTGTTATGATCTTCTTCTTCCGAGCCCTGTCCGTGTCCCTCCGGGCTTGAGGGTCTAATTCCCCTGGTTTCCTCCTCGGGGTAAGAGGGTTGATGGGAAGGGGTTACCTTCCTATTCATGAAGGCTTGTTTCAGCCTTGAGAAGGCGTCCGTTACGGCAGCTGTGGCATTAGATGGCTGGCTCGGGGGGGGGGGGGGGGTCGAAGAGCTTTTTCTCTTGCGAGCCGGTGCACATCCCCCTTCGGTAAGGTGCTTCCTTTTCTGTGTTCTCTTCCTCCCAGGAGGGGAGGTCCCTCTGAAATGCTCCTCCATCGTGTCTAGACGATCTTGTATGGGAATGAGCATATCCGTTACGGCTTTCTTAACACTGGTCTCCACAGAGGATCCCAGTACCTTCTGTAAACTATTAGCCATTGCCACTTCATCTATGTAACAGTGATATCCCTCAGCCTCAGACCAAGCCTGATCTGATTGAGGTGAGTACTGTTCTGCCATTATAAAATAAAAGCACCTTGCTCACTTTTTTTTTTTTTTTGTTCTTTTTTTTTTTCTGGGCTTCTGAACGCTTTCTCTCACTGCCCAGTAATGTTATTTCAGTTCAGCTTTTTCTTAATATGCTGAATAGGAAATTTCTTTGATATATGTGCGGGGAAAAACCCAGCGAGAAGAAACGGTCGTTGTCTGAGGAAAGATTCCGGCGCTCGAGCTGCAAGAACCGTTATATGATAACGGGCATGCGCGCCCGAATGTAGAGGAAAGGACCTGGAGAGCAGGAGCTCCCCTGGCGGCCTGCATGCGGTGCAGCGTCATCCGACTAGGCCACGCCGGATCCCCTGTACCTCAGGAGCGCAATGAAGCTGGGGGGAAGCCGGCACGAGCCGTCGGGTAAATCAGCTCAACGAGCGGAATAAATAACTGATGATCAGCTGTGACCGTGTGAAGCGGTCTCCGAGGTCAGAGGACTGACGTCGGAGCTCAACATAAAAGTACAAATTATTTTAATTTTTTTTTTTTAAATAAATATTGAAAGTAAGATTCGTATAAGTCTATAACCATGCAGTAAACATATATTATGACATTTTGCAACGTTATCTTATAAATTATAAAATCATGATGTAAGCAGTGCTAAACATGAAGTACTTATCTCTTGCTGTGAGCAGCAAAGAAAGAGGAAGTGTCATCATGTTTAGGACTGTTTATGCAGGGGATCTGAACTACTATTGGTGGACTAGGTCACATATTGATGGCCACTAAATGAACTGGAGCTAAGCTCCCTGGGAAATGTAGTTTTCTTCAGAGACTCTTACCTTTTATGTTAAGATATTACTGTTATATTACTGTTATGTTGCTATGTTTATTATATATATTTGGTGCACCTGGTTTTCTGCACTCATGGCACATTCACTTTTGGTGCACAAATATCTTGCTGCTGAGCTCTTTTCTTTATTGTCTAATAAAAGAAAAAGAAGCATAATGGGAGCCTCCAGTCTTGACATAGAATTGAGAGATGTTTTAAATAAACTGAGCATTGCATGTCTCTCCTTTCAGAAGTCCAAATGTTGTTTTAGGACATCACACATTGACTACCTAGGGCACTGCTTATCAGAAAAAGGAATATTCCCAACGGAGGGATTTGTTTCTTCCATATTGCAATCCTTACCACACAAGAACAGACAAGAGCTCATGTCATTTCTATATCTGGTAGAGTATTACTCGGAATTCATGAGAAATATTTCAAACAGACGCCTGACTATCAGGAATGCATGTAAAAAAGGCCAAGCATTTTAATGGAACAATGTGTGCGATAATGAGTTCTCTGAGATAAAGAAGGCCATTGCCAATGCCCCAATTCTTTCACCTTTCACAAGTAAAGAGACCTGTATGATGACTGATGCTTGGCTTAGGAGCAGAACTTATGAAATCAGATAAGCAAGGTGACAGAATTATAGTATTTGCCCCTAGGGCCCTGAAGGAGGTTGAATAGCGTTATTTCGTCATTCAAAAGGAGGCCTTATCAGTATTATGGACTGTACACAAATTCAAAACATTCCGGTGGGGCAGCACATACTCCATCAACACTCACCAGAAACCACTTGCGCAGTATCTATGTCAAAAGGGTTGGATGGTGTTTCAAGAAGAATAATGAACTGGTTAATATATATATATACAGGGCCATGATTTTGTCATTACACATGTATCAGGTAAAGAAAATGTCATAGCACATTCTCAGTTAGCACCTGTGAAGAGGACTTTGACGAGCCGTAACAAGAAGACTTTTGGGTATGTAGTGAATCAACAATCCACGATGAATGGGTAAATTCTCATGATAATGACCCAGAACTCAAAAAGGCAAAAGACTTGGTGCATAACAGTTGTTTGGGGGGGACAACCCCATCATGGGATTGGGTGCATTTCATAAAGTAAGAAATGAACTGGGCATAGAAGATTTACATGAAGGTCATATTATTCCCCCTAGTGGCATAAGAAATAAGCTTATACAATTGGCTCACGAGAGTCACATGGGAATATCCAGGACCAAAGGGATTCATACACTCCGATTATTGGTGGCCGGGACTGGATAGTGAGGTAGAAGATTTGATAAAAAAATGTCACCACATGCTCTTCATCAGACAAAGTACTCAAAACACATGTCCAACCTGTAAAACCGATAGAGCTTCCTAACATTCCCTGGGAATATATAGCTTTAGACACATTAGGGCCTCTTCAGTCCAGGGAAGGCTGCAAAAGTATGTGATAGTGATGACTGACCTATATTCAAAATGGGTAGAGGTACGATCTGTCTTGGAAGCTGATTCAAAGGCGGTGATAAAGTCTATCAATGACATCTTTCAAAGAGCAAACTAAGAGCCAATGGTGTCCAGTTCACCTCCAGAATAATGAAAAGCTTTTAGACAACATGGGGGTTGAACATCACAAATCATCAGTCTTTCATCCCTCCACAAATGGGTTAGTAGAAAGATTTAATAGAACGTTAATGCAAAATATTCAAATGTCAATTCTGGCAGGAGAAGAAACCGGGAAGACAATATAGAAAACCTAGACATACAGATTGTCACCCCATGCTACCACAGTGTTAATTCCATTTGAAATACTAAGAAGAAGGAAAGCTGCCACTCAAGTATGCCCCCAGTGGTTGGGAAGGATGAGATTCATTCAGTGGAATCAAAGGACACTAAGAAAGAGTGAGAAAGAAAAATGTGGCAGCAAAAGAGGTATACATTCGCAAATGTAACACTAGCCTGTCAAGGGTCGAACATGGCGATCAGGTATGGGTTCAACGACCACTAGGTGTACTTAAAGGGGAAAGCTAATTCAGTGGTCCATTCAGGCTGGACAGAGTCATGGATGATGTAGTGGTGTTAAATGGTGGGCGAACCTGGAACAAAAGCAGGATTGCTACACGCCCGGTGGTAATGGGAAGGGGCGTGTGTTATATATACAAACACTCATTCAAAAACTCTCATACTCAACTGTATATATTTATCATTACAATTGATGTACCATACGTTATTCTCCATATAAGGAGATGAATATCTTATAATAAAATGCATCTTAGTGAGTTAGTGACAATCAACTGTAAATAACAAACATGTTTTGATGACACTATATAATGACATAAACATCCTAAGTAATTGCAACAAATAAACATGGGTTGCCAATCATTTGGTCGAAAACAATTGGTCGACTGGACAACTGGTCGAATCAATTTGGTCGAAAACCAAATGGTCGAATTTTTTTGTTATTTTTATTTTTACCCCTTTTTTGGTTTTTTTGGGGGGGGTCCCCCCCCAAACCCCTTTTTTTCTTTTTTTTTTTTTTATTTGTACACGAAAACCCACAAAACACATATATAAATAAAAAAAAAAAAATTCGACCATTTGGTTTTCGACCAAATGACGTCGACCAAATTGCAGTCGACCAGTTTGTAGTAATGACTGGACACCATAAACATGTTGTGATTCCTGTTGTAACTATTCATAAACATGTTATGGTCTATTGCCACTTTCAAAACGTGTTATGTTGTTAGCTGCCACTTGTCTGCCAAATCATAATAAACATGTTAGGTGGGCTCGCAGGAGACATGGAACCTCCATTAGGTTCCATTTTATTGTATATATGGAAACAACCCTTCTTCTGCCAGATCTACCTAATAAATACTTACCAGACAACTTATCTTGATTCCTGGAAGTTCTTAACTTCAGTATCCCATTGAATTTGTTTATAAAGATTCTGTGTAGTTGGATGTTTTGTTCTTTCGTGCCTTAAATGTCCAATATTTGTTGTTATAAGTTCATAGGATTTCTCCATTATGAAAAGGATGTCTGGCATGCCAGATTTAATGCCTAATGCCGAACATCTCTAGGATGTAAAACACCTCTTTCATAATCCCTTCATGAAGAAAGGTTTTGCATGTGGAAGACTTTAGTGAGTGAAAGATTCTTACACGGTAGGCGGTAGGGTTTACCGGTACCGGTATTTTACCGGTACCGCTAAACCCTTACCGCATTACTACGAGGTCCCTTTGCGGGTTGGGGAATTTAACGCCTGCTTTTTGCAGGCGTTAAAAACCAACCCGCAAAGGGACCAGGGATCTAATTGCGGTACCGCAATTTGCGGTACCGTAATTAGCGCCTTCCCCATTCCCATTGAGCCCTATGGGGCAAAATGGGAATGGGGAAGGGCAATGGGGGAAGGAGGAATTACCGCCCCACCAACCTTGGAATAGGGCGGTAATTCCCCTTCCCACCAAGGCGGTGCAGGTATTTTACCGGCATGGACCAAGGTGCTAATAGCACCTTGGTCCACCGCCATCCGTGTAATGAGGCCCTCTGGGTTTCAAATTATCAAAAGGGGTTCATGCTGAAAGGATCTGGATGTGAAGGTACCACAAAGCCTTCATGCAGAAAGGTTCTAAAATGTAAAAGCATCTGAAGGGTTTCACGACGAAAAGACTGGGAATGTGAAGTGATTCAAAGGGTTCAAGACTGAAATGTTCTAGGTATGAAGCTATCTGAAGGGCCTTATTTAGAATGGTTCTGGATGTGATGGTATCCAAAGGGCTTCACATGGCAAGGTTCTGGATGTGATGGTGTCTGAAGAGCTTCATGTAGACATGTTCTGGAAGGTAAGGTATCGAAAGGATTTCATATACAATGGTTCTAGATGGGCAGGTATCCGAATAGCGTCATACAGAAATGTTCTGGAAGGTAAGGTATCCAAAGGGCGTCATATACAATGGTTCTAGATGTGATGGTGCCTGAAGAGCTTCATGTAGACATGTTCTGGAAGTGAAGGCATCTAAGGGGCTTCATGTGGAATGGCTCTAGATGGGCAGGTATCTGAATAGCGTCATGTAGAAATGTTCTAGAAGGTAAGGTATCCAAAGGACTTCAAATATAATGGTTCAAGATGGGCAGGTATCTGAATAGCATAATGTAGAAATGTTCTGGAAGGTAAGGTATCCAAAGGACTTGAAATATAGTGGTTCTAGATGGCAGGTATCTGAATAGCTTCATGTAGAAATGTTATGGAAGGTAAGGTATCCAATGGGATTCATATACAATGGTTCTAGATGGGCAGGTATCTGAATAGCTTCATATAGAAATATTCTGGGAGGTAAGGTATCTAAAGGACTTCATATACAATGGTTCTAGATGGGCAGGTATCTGAATAGCTTCATGTAGAAATGTTCTGGAAGGTAAGGTATCCAAAGGGCTTCATATACAATGGTTCTAGATGGGCAGGTATCTGAATAGCTTCATGTAGACATTTTCTGGAAGGTAAGTTATCCAAAGGGCTACATATACAATGGTTCTAGAGGAGCATGTATCTGAATAGCGTCATGCAGAAATGTTCTGGAAGGTAAGGTATCTACAGGGCTTCATATACAACGGTTCTAGATGGGTAGGTATCTGAATAGCTTCATGTAGAAATATTCTGGAAGGTAAGGTATCCAATGGGATTTATATACAATGGTTCTAGATGTGATGGTGTCTGAAGAGCTTCATGTAGACATGTTCTGGAAGGTAAGGTATCCAAAGGATTTCATATACAATGGTTCTAGATGGGCAGGTATCCAAATAGCGTCATACAGAAATGTTCTGCGAGGTAAGGTGTCTAAAGGGCTTCATATAAAATGGTTATAGATGGGCAGGTATCTGAATAGCTTCATGTAGAAATGTTCTGGAAGGTAAGGTATCCAAAGGGCGTCATATAAAATGGTTCTAGATGTGATGGTACCTGAAGAGCTTCATGTAGACATGTTCTGGAAGTGAAGGCATCTAAGGGGCTTCATGTGGAATGGCTCTAGATGGGCAGGTATCTGAATAGCGTCATGTAGAAATGTTCTAGAAGGTAAGGTATCCAAAGGACTTGAAATATAGTGGTTCTAGATGGCAGGTATCTGAATAGCTTCATGTAGAAATGTTCTGGAAGGTAAGGTATCGAAAGGGCTTCAGATACAATGGTTCTAGATGGGCAGGTATCTGAAAGCGGCATACAGAAATGTGCTGGGAGGTAAGGAATGCAAAGGGCTTCACATACAATGGTTCTAGATGGGCAGGTATCTGAATAGCTTAATGAAGAGATGTTCTGGAAGGTAAGGTATCCAAAAGGCTTCATATACAATGGTTCTAGATGGGCTGGTATCTGAATAGCGTCATGTAGAAATTCTTTGGAAGGTAAGGTATCCAAAGGACTTCAAATATAATGGTTCTAGATGGGCAAGTATCTGAATAGCTTCAAGTAGAAATGTTCTGGAAGTTAAGGTATCCAATAGGTTTCACATACAATGGTTCTAAGTGGGCAGGTATCTGAATAGCTTCATGTAGAAATCTTCTAGGAGGTAAGGTATCCAAAGGGCTACATATACAATGTTTCTAGAGGAGCATGTATCTGAATAGCGTCACACAGAAATGTTATGGAAGCTAAGGTATCTACAGGGCTTCATATACAATGGTTCTAGATGTGTAGGTTTCTGAATAGCTTCATGTAGAAATGTTCTGGGAGGTAAGGTATGTAAAGGGCTTCATATAAAATGGTTGTAGATGGGCAGGTATCTGAAAAGCTTCATGTAGAAATGTTCTGGAAGGTAAGGTTTCCAAAGGGCTTCAAATACAATGGTTATAGATGGGCAGGTATCCGAATAGCTTCATGTAGAAATGTTCTGGAAGGTAAGGTATCCAATAGGCTTCATATACAATGGTTCTAGATAGGCAGGTATCTGAATAGCTTAATGTAGAAATATTCTAGGAGGTAAGGTATCCAAAAGGCTTCATATACAATGGTTCTAGATGGGCAGGTATCTGAATAGCGTCATACAGAAATGTTCTGGAAGCTAAGGTATGTACCGGGCTTCAAATACAATGGTTCTAGATGGGCAGGTATCTGAATAGATTCATGTAGACATTTTCTGGAAGGTAAGGTATCCAAAGGACTTCAAATATAATGGTTCTAGATGGGCAGGTATCTGAATAGCTTCAAGTAGAAATGTTCTGGAAGGTAAGGTATCCAATAAGCTTCATACACAATGGTTCTAGATGGGCAGGTATCTAAATAGCTTCATGTAGAAATCTTCCAGGAGGTAAGGTATCCAGTAGGCTTCATATACAATGGTTCTAGATGGGCAGGTATCTGAATAGCTTCATGTAGAAATGTTCTGGAAGGTAAAGTATCCAATGAGCTTCATGTACAATGGTTCAAGATGTGATGGTGTCTCAAGAGCTTCATGTAGAAATGTTCTGGAAGTGAAGGCATCCAAGGGGCTTTATGTGGAATGGCTCTAGATGGGCAGGTATCCGAATAGTGCCATGTTGAAATGTTCTAGAAGGTAAGGTATCCAAAGGACTTCAAATATGATGGTTCTAGATGGGCAGGTATCTGAATAGCGCCATGTAGAAATGTTTTAGTAGGTAAGGTATCCAAAGGACTTCAAATATAATTGTTTTAGATGGGAATGTATCTGAATAGCTACATGCAGTAATGTTCTGGAAGGTAAGGTTTCCAAAGGATTTCATATACAATGGTTCTAGATAGGCAGGTATCTGAATAGCGTCATACAGAAATGTGCTGGGAGATAAGGTATCTAATTAGCTTCATATACAGTGGTTCTAGATGGGCAGGTATCTGAATAGCTTCATGTAGAAACATTCTGGATGGTAAGGAATCCAATAGGCGTCATATACAATGGTTTCAGATGAGCAGGTTTTTTGCATAGCTTCATGTAGAAATAGTCTAGGAGGTAAGTGTTATGACCAGCTCTTGGTCATAGGGTTCACTCCAAGGGACACTCAGGATACACAGGCCAGGTACGCATAGTGGTTACTTTATTAGGGTTCTTCTGTTACAAGGATCAGATGTCATCATAGTTATTAAGAGATAAAGAGGAAAGGGACAGAGCCCACTGGCTCCCACCGCCCAGGCTCACATCTTGTAACTGCCTGGGTTAGAACCAATTCAACTCTAAATATTCTAACCTCACACCCACAACCTGCATTCTAATGATGACATCAATCCTGGCACAGCATACATGCATGCACAGGAGCCAACCCTAACAGTAAGGTATCCGTAGGGCTTCATATACAATGGTTCTAGATGGGCAGGTATTTGAATAGCTTTATGTTGAAATGTTCTGGAAGGTAAGGTATCCAATGGGCTTCATGCACAATGGTTCTAGATGTGATGGTGCCTCAAGAGCTTCATGTAGAAATGTTCTGGAAGTGAAGGCATCCAATGGTCTTCATGTGGAATGGCCAAGGATGGGCAGGTATCTGAATAGTGTCATGTCGAAATGTTCTAGAAGGTAAGGTATCCAAAGGACTTCAAATATAATGGTTCTAGATGTGCAGGTATCTGAATAGCATCATGTAGACATTCTCTGGAAGGTAGGGTATCCAAAGGGCTTCATATACAATGGTTCTAGATGGGCAGGTATCTGAATAGATTCATGTACAAATGTTCTGGAAGGTAATGGTATCCAAAGGACTTCAAATATAATTGTTCTAGATGGGAATGTATCTGAAAAGCTTCATGCAGTAATGTTCTGGAAGGTAAGGTTTCCAAAGGATTTCATATACAATGGTTCTAGATAGGCAGGTATCTGAATAGCGTCATACAGAAATGTGCTGGGAGATAAGGTATCTAATTAGCTTCATATACAGTGGTTCTAGATGGGCAGGTATCTGAATAGCTTCATGTAGAAAGGTTCTGGATAGTAAGGTATCCAATGGGCTTCATGCACAATGGTTCTAGATGTGATGGTGCCTCAAGAGCTTCATGTAGAAATGTTCTGGAAGTGAAGGCATCCAAGGGGCTTCATGTGGAATGGCCAAGGATGGGCAGGTATCCGAATAGTGTCATGTTGAAAATGTTCTAGAAGGTAAGGTATCCAAAGGGCTTCATATACAATGGTTCTAGATGGGCAGGTCACTGAATAGATTCATGTACAAATGTTCTGGAAGGTAATGGTATCCAAAGGGCTTCATATACAATGGTTCTATATGGGCAGGTATCTGAATAGCTTCATGTAGAAATGTTCTGGAAGGGAAGGTATCCAATGAGCTTCATGTACAATGGTTCTGGATGTGATGGTGTCTCAAGAGCTTCATATAGAAATCTTCCGGAAGTGAAGGCATCCAAGGGGCTTTATGTGGAATGGCTCTAGATGGGCAGGTATCTGAATAGTGTCATCTTGAAATGTTCTAGAAGGTAAGGTATCCAAAGGACTTCAAATATGGTTCTAGATGGGCAGGTATCTGAATAGCATCATGTAGAAATGTTCTAGAAGGTAAGGTATCCAAAGGACATCAAATATAATGGTTCTAGATGTGCAGGTATCTGAATAGCATCAAGTAGAAATGTTCTAGAAGGTAAGGTATCCAAATGACTTCAAATACAATGGTTCTACATCTAGATGGGAATGTATCTGAATAGCTTAATGTAGAAATGTTATGGAAGGTAAGGTATCCAAAGGACTTCATATACAATGGTTCTAGATGGGCAGGTATCTGAATAAATTCATGTACAAATGTTCTGGAAGGTAATGGTATCCAAAGGGCTTCATATACAATGGTTCTATATGGGCAGGTATCTGAATAGCTTCATGTAGAAATGTTCTGGAAGCAAAGGTATCCAATGAGCTTCATGTACGATGGTTCTGGATGTGATGGGGTCTCAAGAGCTTCATATAGAAATGTTCCGGAAGTGAAGGCATCGAAGGGGCTTTATGTGAAATGGCTCTAGATGGGCAGGTATCTGAATAGTGTCATCTCTAAATGTTCTAGAAGGTAAGGTATCCAAAGGACTTCAAATATGGTTCTAGATGGGCAGGTATCTGAATAGCATCATGTAGAAATGTTGTAGAAGGTAAGGTATCCAAAGGACATCAACTATAATGGTTCTAGATGTGCAGGTATCTGAATAGCATCATGTAGAAATGTTCTAGAAGGTAAGGTATCCAAAGGACTTCAAATACAATGGTTCTACATCTAGATGGGAATGTATCTGAATAGCTTAATGTAGAAATGTTATGGAAGGTAAGGTATCCAAAGGACTTCATATACAATGGTTCTAGATGGGCAGGTATCTGAAAAGCGGCATACAGAAATGTGCTGGGAGGTCAGGAATGCAAAGGGCTTCACATACAATGGTTCTAGATGGGCAGGTATCTGAATAGCTTAATGAAGAGATGTTCTGGAAGGTAAGGTATCCAAAGGGCTTCATATACAATGGTTCTAGATGGGCTGGTATCTGAATAGATTCATGTAGACATTTTCTGGAAGGTAAGGTATCCAAAGGGCTTCATATACAATGGTTCTAAAGGTGCAGGTATCTGAATAGCGTCATTTAGAAATGTTCTAGAAGGTAAGGTATCCAGAGGACTCCAAATATAATGGTTCTAGATGGACAGGTATCGAATAGCGTCATGTAGAAATTTTCTGGAAGGTAAGGTATCCAAAGAATTTCTACAATAGTTCTAGATGGGCAAGTATCTGAATATCGTCATACAGAAATGTGCTTGGAGGTAAGGTATCTAAAGGGCTTCATATACAATGGTTCTAGATGGGCAGGTATCTGAATAGCTTCATGTAGACATTCTCTGGAAGGTAAGGTATCCAAAGGGCTTCATATACAATGGTTCTGTATGGGCAGGTATCTGAATAGCTTCATGTAGAAATGTTCTGGAAGGTAAGGTATCCAATGGGCTTCGTATACAATGGTTCTAGATGGGATGGTGTCTGAAGAGCTTCATGTAGACATGTTCTGGAAGTGAAGGCATCCAAGGGGCTTCATGTGGAATGCCACTAGATGGGCAGGTATCTGAACAGCGTCATTTAGAAATGCTCTAGAAGGCAAGGTATCCAGAGGACTTCAAATATGATGGTTCTAGGTGGGCAGGTATCTGAATAGTTTCATGTAGAAATGTTCCAGGTGGTAAGTTATCCAAAGGGCTTCAAATACAATGGTTATAGATGGGCAGGTATCTGAATAGCTTCATGTAGAAATGTTCTGGAAGGTAAGGTATCCAATGGGCTTCATGTACAATGGTTGTAGATGTGATGGTGTCTCAGGAGCTTCATGTTGAAATGTTCTGGAAGTGAAGGCATCCAAGGGTCTTCATGTGGAATGCCACTAGATGGGCAGGTATCTGAACAGCGTCATTTAGAAATGCTCTAGAAGGCAAGGTATCCAGAGGACTTCAAATATGATGGTTCTAGATGGGCAGGTATCTGAATCGCTTCATGTAGAAATGTTCTAGAAGGTAAGGTATCCAAAGGACTTCAAATATAATTGTTCTAGATGGGAATGTATCTGAATAGCTTCATGCAGTAATGTTCTGGAAGGTAAGGTTTCCAAAGGATTTCATATACAATGGTTCTAGATAGGCAGGTATCTGAATAGCGTCATACAGAAATGTGCTGGGAGATAAGGTATCTAATTAGCTTCATATACAGTGGTTCTAGATGGACAGGTATCGGAATAGCTTCATGTAGAAAGGTTCTGGATAGTAAGGTATCCAATAGGCACCATCGACAATGGTTTCAGATGGGCAGGTTTTTTGCATAGCTTCATGTAGAAATCTTCTAGGAGTTAAGGTATCCAATAGGCTTCATATACAATGGTTCTAGATGGGCAGGTATCTGAATAGCTTCATGTAGAAATGTTCTAGAAGGTAAGGTATCCAGAGGACTTCAAATATAATGGTTCTAGATTGGCAGGTATCTGAATAGCGTCATGTAGAAATGTTCTAGAAGGTAAGGTATCCAGAGGACTTCAAATATAATGGTTCTAGATGGACAGGTACCTGAATAGCGTCATGTAGAAATGTTCTAGAAGGTAAGGTATACAAAGGACTTCGTATGCAATGGTTTTAGATGGGCAGGTATCTGAATAGCGTCACACAGAAATATGCTTGGAGGTAAGGTATCCAAAGGGCTTCATATACAATTATTCTATATGGGCAGGTATCTGACTAGCTTCAAGTAGAAATGTTCTGGAAGATAAGGTATCCAATAGGGCTTCATATACAATGGTTTTAGATGGGCAGGTATCTGAAAAGCTTCATGTAGAAATGTTCTGGAAGGTAAGGTTTCCAAAGGGCTTCATATACAATGGTTCTAGATAGGCAGGTATCTGAATAGCTTAATGTAGAAATATTCTAGGATTTAAGGTATCCAAAAGGCTTCATATACAATGATTCTAGGTGGGCAGGTATCTGAATAGCGTCATTCAGAAATGTTCTGGAAGCTAAGGTATCCAAAGGGCTACATATACAATGGTTCTAGAGGAGCATGTATCTGAATAGCATCACACAGAAATGTTATGGAAGGTAAGGTATCCACAGCGTTTCATATACAATGGTTCTAGATGTGTAGGTTTCTTAATTGCTTCATGTAGAAATGTTCTGGAAGGTAAGGTATCCAATGGGCTTCATATACAATGGTTCTAGATGTGATGGTGTCTGAAGAGCTTCATGTAGACATGTTCTGGAAGGTAAGATATCCAAAGGAGTTCATATACAATGGTTCTTGATGGGCAGGTATCTGAATAGCTGTCATGATCTCTGCTTCCAAAAGATCAGGACTTGCCCGACTCCCTTGGAAGCAGACCAATAACCCCGGTTCCGAGTGCCAGCCAGTCCCAATTGGGATCTTTTGGACCCTGTCCTGGCGCCAGTGGCACCAGGCTCATAAAGATGCCTAGTCCCAGCGCTGGAAGCGCCGGGCTCATAATGCTTGGGTGGACTTACCTGCGGCAGACCATGCTGCTTACTTACCTGCCAGTTGAACCCCTGATCCTCTTCTGTTTGGGACTACTTTTCCTGTTGGGTGGGGCAGGAGCCATTCCCTAGGTTCAGAACACTGGAACTCTTCTGGAAAGCAGGAACTCTTTTCTTACCTAGGCGTGGCTGTGGAAGGAGACACCTAAGCACTACAGGAGGCTATTTAAACCACACCCGATGGATGAATCTTACTTTGTGTTATTCTGCATTCTCTGCAGCAGAACGCTCATCGTGTCTTCTGCTTCTGATCCTGGGCCTAAGGGAACAAAGGCTTACCATCCTGGAATCCAGTCTTCAGCATCACCTGTAAAGACAAAGAAAGAACAGGTTAGCACTACGGTCTTCAGTGGCAGCGCATCTCTTACCTGGTCCATCGGCTGTCACCAACGCCTCGCGCTGCATTCCGGCATCTGAAAGACAAAGGCTTACCTACTCTTCGCATGCTCCGGAGGTCTTCGCACTGCATTCCGGCATCTGAAAGACAAAAGCTTACCAGCTCTTTGCACGCTCCGGAGGCCTTCGGCGCTGCATCCAGCATCTGAAAGACTAAAGAAGGTGCGTTTAAAGACATTGGGCAACTTTATTACTCACGTGCCATTACTCCTTCCCACGCCGAATCCAGTGGGTATTCCAGCACCCTTCAGCTTCTCTAAAGCTCCGAACTTGTACCTGCAAGATAAAAGGGACAGTTAGTGCGCATCGTGAAGCAGGCTACAAGCGCTTACTTACGTGCTTCCAGGCGCTTCTATTCCTCACGCGGGTTCGATCCTCAACTCTCATCAGCCCGCCATCCGCCATCGCCGGAACCCTGCAAAACAAGAGATATCATTACAAAAGACTTTTAAGACATTTGAAGTGCCCAGAACTTACCGTTCGTGCAGTTAACGACGGACAGCAGTCCTCTGAGGTCAAGAGGCCTGCACACTTATCCAGTGAAGAAACTGGTTACGGCACCCTGCCCCGAGGCAGATGGAGAGCTCGGTGTTCACTTACCTAAGGTGAGGGCGTTAACCTTTGGGGTTCTACAGGAGAAGAGAAAGGGAAGAGGAGAGAGGCACCCAATAACTCCAGTTCATTAATCCCATATTTTCTATCTGCAGACATCTTACTCTTCGAGTCAGACATACAGTGCACAGAGGTCCAGCCCAAAGAGCCAACCGTGTGTTACACATCACCTTTGAAGATACGGCATTCACCCAGTCAAGACCGGCGCCTCTGCGGGAATCAGGTGAGCGTTACAGAACACAAAGCCTACCGCAAAACTCCCACCCAGGCGCTATGGAAACCTCGGATACCGACCAGCTAGCCCAGTTACTTGGGGAACTAAGAGCAGAAGTGCATGCAGCCCGTCAGGAAACGAATGCTCTAAGAAGGGAACTGATTATTTCCAAGGAGCGAACAGACGATCTCGCTAGACAATTGCTACAGTCACAAGCCGGACAAACTCCGTTACCCGCATCAGGGGAAAATCTTCCTTCAACATCCTCTACGAACCCAGTGCAGATCAACCTACCTGGGAATGTACCTCTGGCTCCGCCCGAACGATTTTCTGGTGACCCAAAGAGGTTTGCAGTATTTATTAATCAGTGCCGGTTGCACTTCTTATGCCAGCCAGCAGCCTTTCCAACTGATCAAGCTAAGGTAGCTTTCGTGCTTTCGTACCTTAGTGGCAATGCGGCACACTGGTCGATCCCTCTAGTTAATCAAGATGATCCGGTTCTCCATGATTTTCAAGCTTTTCAGCTCAGTATGGAAAAACTGTTTGCAAGACATTCACAGGGGCAGGCCTTGGACAATGAGCTCCTTTTCATTGCGACAGGGTAATCAAGACCTTTTGGCTTATATTGCGTCTTTCAACAGACTGATAGTGGAAACTCGATGGCCTGAGGACAAAAGGATTACGCTGTTTTATAGAGGTCTACGTGGAGAGCTCAAAGATGTGTTAGCCCAAGTAGTGAATCCCCCGCAAGACTGTTCGGACTATATTGACTTAGTCGTTCAAATTGACCACAGACTGCAGAACAGGAAGGCCGATCGTTCCAAGTTTGATGCTCGAGTATTTTCCAAACCACCAACTCCTACCAAAGGAGTAGACTCCGGGGAACCCATGCAAATAGGGGGCCTGAAAGGACCACTAACACAAAAGGAGCGGGAAAGGAGAAAACAGCTGCAATTATGCCTCTATTGCGGAAACTCGGGGCACTTTCTTCGAGACTGTCCGGTGAAACCAGCCAAGAAGGCAGTAGGAGCTGCAGTTACCAGGGTCACAAACTCTGAGCAGGGAAACGACCTCGCCCGACAAGAATAGAGGTCCTCTTGCCGAGCGTTAAAACCAGTTCAGTGACCTCGCATTTCGTGATACCTATGGTCCTCATTAGCCCTGAACATCCGGATCGATTACATGCGATTGAAGCTTACGTCGACAGCAGTGCCATTGGCAATTATGTGGATCATGAAATGGTTTTGAGGATGAATCTGACTCTTTGTCCAAAGGCTGTAAAGGACGTCATTACTACGGTGGATGGTACGGAGATAGCCTCCGGACCAGTAACGCATACCACCCAAGAAGTGACGCTAGTAAGTCAAGATGGACACCATGAGAAGATCGTGTTCGATGTGATCAAGGCCCCTCAGTTCCAGATTATTCTAGGAATTCCTTGGTTAGAGAAGCACAATCCTCAGATCGATTGGCGAGCAAGAACGGTTCAGTTTCCAGAATGTGTCTCTACTTGTCACCCTCGACCTGGTGTTGCACTGGCAGCAATTTCCTCGGAGGCTCCCTAGTTACCTCCTGAATACCTAGAATTCCAAGATGTTTTCCAGAAGGATCAGGCTAACTCTCTACCTCCTCATAGGTCTTATGACTGCCAGATAGACCTGATACCTGGATCTACTCCTCCTTGTAGTAGAATTTATGCCCTCACCGAGCCTGAGAATCTTCACCTCCGACAAGACCTGGATCAATACCTAGCGAATGGGTTTATTCGTCCTTCCAAGTCCCCTGCTTCCTCAGCTTTGTTCTTCGTTCCAAAAAAAGAAGGGGACCTTAGAACTTGTATAGATTATCGCGCCCTGAACCAGATCACCGTTAAGAATAGATATCCGTTACCTTTGATCCCTGAACTCCTGGACCAAGTCAGAAAAGCATGCATATATACAAAGCTGGATCTTAGAGGAGCCTACCACTTGGTACGAGTAAAAGAGGGCGATGAATGGAAGACGGCCTTCCGCACCAAGTATGGGCTATTTGAATATCAGGTCATGCCCTTCGGACTTTGCAATGCCCCGGCCGCCTTTCAATATTTTATGAACGATGTCCTCAGAGAGCTCATAGATGTGTGTGTTGTTGTTTACATTGACGACATCCTCGTTTATTCTTCATCGGAAACTGAACATCGGAAACACGTGAAAATGGTCCTCGAGAGATTGCGTCAACACAAACTTTTCGCTAAGTTGGAAAAATGTATTTTCAACGTGACTGAAGTTGAATTCTTGGGATTCATATTATCACCTAGCGGAGTGCGTATGGATTCAAAGAAGGTCGATGCAATTCTCAAATGGCCATCGCCATCCTCCGTAAAAGGTGTTCAAAGCATGTTAGGCTTCGCTAACTTTTACCGCAGGTTTATCCCCGAATTCTCTCGAATAGTCCAGCCCATCACCGCCTTGTTAAAGAAAAACAAACGTTTTGAATGGTCTACCGAGGCGGAACAAGCTTTCCAGAATTTGAAGACTAGATTTATCTCTGCACCGATCTTAAAACATCCTCGCCCAGAACTCCCCTACATCGTTGAAACTGATGCTTCGAGCCTTGCCATGGGGGCAGTTCTATCACAAAAGGACCCAGTAACCAATCAGTTGCATCCCGTGGCATTTTGGTCCCGCAAATTCTCGCCTCCTGAAATCAATTACACTATTACTGATAAGGAACTTCTAGCTATCAAGTCCGCCTTTAAGGCTTGGCGGCATTATCTTCTGGGGGCCCGACACACCGTTACTGTGATTACAGATCACCGAAACCTGCAATATTTGAAAACCGCAAAAGCTCAATCCTCTAGGCAACTCCGTTGAGCACGATTCTTTGCCGAGTTTGACTTCATAATTACCTATCGACCTGGTACAAAAAACGGTAAAGCTGATGCCCTTTCTCGGATGGAAGTGGAAGAACATTTGATCAATCCTAAACCTGTACCTATCATTCCCGAACAAAGAATTCTAGGTGTAATCGCCACACAATCCATAGAGGAAGTTAAGGATAAAGCCAGGCTACTGGTAACTCCAGCAGACATACAGAATTGGCATCTGCAGGGAAAGGACTTTACGGTGAAGGACAACCTATTATATTTCCAAGAACGGTTATACCTGCCCAGCACAGATTTACAGAAAAAGGTAATCTCTTGTTATCACGATTCTTTAATGGAAGGACATCCCGGTATGACCAAGACCTCGGAAAAGATCAAGCGCTACTTCTGGTGGCCGTCTTGGAAAAAAGATATCAGAGACTTTATAATGTCCTGTGGAGTATGCGCCCAAAACAAGAGTCAAAAGGAAAAACCAGCCGGCCTCTTACGCCCTATTGACATCCCGCCTCGCCCTTGGCATACGCTTTCTATGGACTTCATCACCGATCTACCTCCATGCTCCGGATACAATACGATCCTAGTAATCGTGGACCTATTCTCCAAGATGGCGCATTTCATTCCACTCAAAGGCTTACCAACAGCAGCAACTCTGGCCCGAGAATTTCTCGAAAACATCGTCCGACTGCACGGTTTTCCTTCAGTTCTAATTTCGGATCGAGGTAGTCAATTTATTTCTCATTTTTGGCGAAGTTGCTGTCGGTCGGCTCAAATTGATGTGAGACTTTCGACCAGCCACCACCCTCAAACCGACGGACAAACCGAGAGGACCAATCAAACTCTGGAGCAGTATTTGCGCTGCATGCTACAACAAACTGAAAAAACTTGGAAAGATATCCTTTGGATAGCCGAATATGCCTACAATAACTCTGTCCACTCGGGAACTGGGAAGACCCCGTTTTTTCTTTTATACGGTAGTCACCCTCGAACCTCGGAGTTGGATCCACTCCAAGATCTTGGAACACCAGCAGTAGATCACCTGCATTCTACAATCACCCAAGCCTTTAAGGAAGCCGTTTCTCACCTTCAAAGGGCTAAAGAACAATACAAGCAAGGAGCAGACCAACATCGGAAGGAAGCCCCCCAATATCAAGTAGGAGATCAAGTCTGGTTATCCACCAAATATCTACCTCTAAAAGGACCACGCACATTCAACCCAAGATACCTTGGTCCCTATTCCATCACTACCATAGTAAATCCAGTAGCGGTCAAGTTGGACTTGCCCCCTCACATGAAGATACATCCGGTCTTCCACGTCTCTCTATTAAAACCCGTGCAACCTCAAACCCAACTAACTACATCTCCAAAACCTATTCTAGTTGATGGAGAACTCGAGTTTGAAGTCAAAAGCATCCTGGATTCCAAGATCTCCAAATCTAAACTATTTTACCTGATTGACTGGAAAGGCTACGGTCCCCAAGAAAGATCCTGGGAACCTGCAGAATATGTCCACGCGCCTCGTCTAATCAAAAGATTTCATCGAACATTTCCTAACAAGCCCAAACCCCCGGAGAAGCCCGGTTTGGGAGGGGCCTTGAGGGGGGGTGCTGTCATGATCTCTGCTTCCAAAAGATCAGGACTTGCCCGACTCCCTTGGAAGCAGACCCATAACCCCGGTTCTGAGTGCCAGCCAGTCCCAATTGGGACCTTTTGGACCCTGTCCTGGCGCCAGTGGCACCAGGCTCATAAAGATGCCCAGTCCCAGCGCTGGAAGCGCCGGGCTCATAATGCTTGGGTGGACTTACCTGCAGCAGACCATGCTGCTTACTTACCTGCCAGTTGAACCCCTGATCCTCTTCTGTTTGGGACTACTTTTCCTGTTGGGTGGGGCAGGAGCCACTCCCTAGGTTCAGAACACTGGAACTCTTCTGGAAAGCAGGAACTCTTTTCTTACCTAGGCGTGGCTGTGGAAGGAGACACCTAAGCACTACAGGAGGCTATTTAAACCACACCCGATGGATGAATCTTACTTTGTGTTATTCTGCATTCTCTGCAGCAGAACACTCATCGTGTCTTCTGCTTCTGATCCTGGGCCTAAGGGAACAAAGGCTTACCATCCTGGAATCCAGTCTTCAGCAGCACCTGTAAAGACAAAGAAAGAACAGGTTAGCACTACGGTCTTCAGTGGCAGCACATCTCTTACCTGGTCCATCGGCTGTCACCAACGCCTCGCGCTGCATTCCGGAATCTGAAAGACAAAGGCTTACCTACTCTTCGCAAGCTCCGGAGGTCTTCGCACTGCATTCCGGCATCTGAAAGACAAAAGCTTACCAGCTCTTTGCACGCTCCGGAGGCCTTCGGCGCTGCATCCCGCATCTGAAAGACAAAAGAAGGTGCGTTTAAAGACATTGGGCAACTTTATTACTCACGTGCCATTACTCCTTCCCACGCCGAATCCAGTGGGTATTCCAGCACCCTTCAGCTTCTCTAAAGCTCCGAACTTGTACCTGCAAGATAAAAGGGACAGTTAGTGCGCATCGTGAAGCAGGCTACAAGCGCTTACTTACGTGCTTCCAGGCGCTTCTATTCCTCACGCGGGTTCGATCCTCAACTCTCATCAGCCCGCCATCCGCCATCGCCGGAACCCTGCAAAACAAGAGATATCATTACAAAAGACTTTTAAGACATTTGAAGTGCCCAGAACTTACCGTTCGTGCAGTTAACGACGGACAGCAGTCCTCTGAGGTCAAGAGGCCTGCACCCTTATCCAGTGAAGAAACTGGTTACGGCACCCTGCCCCGAGGCAGATGGAGAGCTCGGCGTTCACTTACCTAAGGTGAGGGCGTTAACCTTTGGGGTTCTACAGGAGAAGAGAAAGGGAAGAGGAGAGAGGCACCCAATAACTCCAGTTCATTAATCCCATATTTTCTATCTGCAGACATCTTACTCTTCGAGTCAGACATACAGTGCACAGAGGTCCAGCCCAAAGAGCCAACCGTGTGTTACACATCACCTTTGAAGATACGGCATTCACCCAGTCAAGACCGGCGCCTCTGCGGGAATCAGGTGAGCGTTACAATAGCGTCATACAGAAATGTTCTGGGAGCTAAGGTATGTAAAGGGATTCATATAAAATGGTTGTAGATGGGCAGGTATCTGAAAAGCTTCATGTAGAAATGTTCTGGAAGGTAAGGTTTCCAAAGGGCTTCAAATACAATGGTTATAGATGGGCAGATATCCGAATAGCTTCATGTAGAAATGTTCTGGAAGATAAGGTATCCAATAGGCTTTATACACAATGGTTCTAGATAGGCAGGTATCTGAATAGCTTAATGTAGAAATATTCTACGAGGTAAGGAGTCCAAAAGGCTTCAAATACAATGGTTCTAGATGTGATGGTGTCTGAAGAGCTTCATGTAGACATGTTCTGGAAGTGAAGGCATCCAAGGGGCTTCATGTGGAATGGCTCTATCTGGGCAGGTATCTGAATAGCGTCATGTAGAAATGTTCTAGAAGGTAAGGTATCCAAAGGACCTCAAATATAATGGTTCACGATGGGTAGGTATCTGAATAGCGTCATGTAGAAATGTTCTGGAAGGTAAGGTATCCAAAGGACTTCAAATATAATGGTTCTAGATGGGCAGGTATCTGAATAGCTTCAAGTAGAAATGTTCCTGAAGGTAAGGTATCCAATAGGCTTCGTATACAATTGTTCTAGATTGGCAGGTATCTGAATAGCTTCATGTAGAAATATTCTAGGAGCTAAGGTATCCAAAGGGAGTCATATACAATGGTTCTAGATGGGCAGGTATCTGAATAGCTTCATGTAGAAATGTTCTGGAAGGTAAGGTATCCAATGAGCTTCATGTACAATGGTTCGAGATGTGATGGTGTCTCAAGAGCTTCATGTAGAAATGTTCTGGAAGTGAAGGCGTCCAAGGGGCTTTATGTGGAATGGCTCTAGATGGGCAGGTATCCGAATAGTGTCATGTTGAAATGTTCTAGAAGGTAAGGTATCCAAAGGACTTCAATATAATGGTTCTAGATGGCCAGGTATCTGAATAGCGCCATGTAGAAATGTTCTAGAATGTAAGGTATCCAAAGGACTTCAAATATAATTGTTTTAGATGGAAATGTATCTGAATAGCTTCATGCAGTAATCTTCTGGAATGTAAGGTTTCCAAAGAATTTCAAATACAATGGTTCTAGATAGGCAGGTATCTGAATAGCGTCATACAGAAATGTGCTGGGAGATAAGGTATCTAATTGGCTTCATATACAGTGGTTCTAGATGGGCAGGTATCTGTATAGCTTCATGTAGAAAGGTTCTGGATGGTAAGGAATCCAATAGGCGTCATATACAATGGTTTCAGATGGGCAGGTTTTTTGCATAGCTTCATGTAGAAATATTCTAGGAGGTAAGGTATCCATAGGGCTTCATAAACAATGGTTCTAGATGGGCAGGTATTTGAATAGCTTTATGTTGAAATGTTCTTGAAGGTAAGGTATCCAATGGGCTTCTTGCACAATGGTTCTAGATGTGATGGTGTCTCAAGAGCTTCATGTAGAAATGTTCTGGAAGTGGAGGCCTCCAAGGGGCTTCTTGTGGAATGGCCAAGGATGGGCAGGTATCTGAATAGTGTCATGTCGAAATGTTCTAGAAGGTAAGGTATCCAAAGGACTTCAAATATAATGGTTCTAGATGTGCAGGTATCTGAATAGTATCATGTAGACATTCTCTGGAAGGTAAGGTATCCAAAGGGGTTCATATACAATGGTTCTAGATGGGCAGGTATCTGAACAGATTAATGTACAAATGTTCTGGAAGGTAATGGTATCCAAAGAACTTTCTATACAATGTTCTATATGGGCAGGTATTTGAATAGCTTCGTGTAGAAATATTCTAGGAGGTAAGGTATCCAAAATGCTTCATATACAATGGTTCTAGATGTGATGGTGTCTGAAGAGCTTCATGTAGACATGTTCTGGAAGGTAAGGTATCCAAAGGATTTCCAATACAATGGTTCTAGATGGGCAAGTATCTGAATAGCTTCATGTAGAAATGTTCTTGAAGGTAAGGTATCCAATGGGCTTAATATACAATCGTTCTAGATGTGTTGGTGTCTTAAGAGCTTCATGTAAACATGTTCTGGAAGTGAAGGCATCCAAGGGGCTTCATGTGTAATGGCTCTAGATGGGCAGGTATCTGAATAGCGTCATGTAGAAATGTTCTAGAAGGTACGGCATCCAAAGGACTTCAAATATAGTGGTTCTAGCTGGGCAGATATCTGAATAGCATCATGTAGAAATGTTTTGGAATGTAAGGTATCCAAAGGACTTCAAATATAATGGTTCTAGGTGGGCAGGTATCTGAATAGCTTCAAGTAGAAATGTTCTGGAAGGTAAGGTATCCAATAAGCTTCATGCACAATGGTTCTAGATGGGCAGGTATCTGAATAGCTTCATGTAGAAATCTTCCAGGAGGTAACGTATCCAATAGGCTTCATATACAATGGCTCTAGATGGGCAGGTATCCGAATAGTGCCATGTTGAAATATTCTAGAAGGTAAGGTATCCAAAGGACTTCAAATATAATGGTTCTAGATGGGCAGGTATCTGAATAGCGCCATGTAGAAATGTTCTAGAAGGTAAGGTATCCAAAGGACTTCAAATATAATTGTTTTAGATGGGAATGTATCTGAATAGCTTCATGCAGTAATGTTCTGGAAGGTAACGTTTCCAAAGGACTTCAAATATAATGGTTCTAGATGTGCAGATATCTGAACAGATTCATGTACAAATGTTCTGGAAGGTAATGGTATCCAAAGGACTTCATATACAATGTTCTATATGGGCAGGTATCTGAATAGCTTCGTGTAGAAATATTCTAGGAGGTAAGGTATCCAAAAGGCTTCATATACAATGGTTCTAGATGTGATGGTGTCTGAAGAGCTTCATGTAGACATGTTCTGGAAGGTAAGGTATCCAAGGGGCTTCATGTGGAATGGCTCTAGATGGGCAGGTATCTGAATAGCGTCATGTAGAAATGTTCTAGAAGGTAAGGTTTCCAAAGGAGTTCAAATGTAATGGTTCTAGATGTGCAGGTATCTGAATAACATCATGTAGACATTCTCTGGAAGGTAAGGTATCCAAAGGGCTTTATATACAATGGTTCTAGATGGGCAGGTATCTGAATAGATTCATGTACAAATGTTCTGGAAGGTAAGGTATCCAATGAGCTTCATGTAGAAATGTTCTGGAAGTGAGCGCATCCAAGGGGCTTTATGTGGAATGGCTCTCGATGGTCAGGTATCCGAATAGTGTCATCTTGAAATGTTCTAGAAGGCAAGGTGTCCAAGGGACTTCAAATATAATGGTTCTAGATGGGCAGGTATCTGAATAGTGTCATGTTGAAATGTTCTAGAAGGTAAGGTATCCAAAGGACATCAAATATAATGGTTCTAGATGTGCAGGTATCTGAATAGCATGATGTAGAAATGTTCTAGAAGGTAAGGTATCCAAAGGACTTCAAATACAATGTTTCTAGAGCTAGATGGGAATGTATCTGAATAGCTTCATGTAGAAAAGTTCTGGAAGGTAAGGTATCCAAAGGATTTCATATACAATGGTTCTAGATGGGCAGGTATCTGAATAGCTTAATGAAGAGATGTTCTGGAAAGTAAGGTATCCAAAGGGCTCCATATACAATGGTTCTAGATGGGCAGGTATCTGAAGAGATTCATGTAGATATTTTCTGGAAGGTAAGGTATCCAAAGGGCTTCATATACAATGGTTCTAAAGGGGCAGGTATCTGAATAGTGTCATGTAGAAATGTTCTAGAAGGTAAGGTATCCGGAGGACTTCAAATATAATGGTTCTAGATGGGCAGGTATCGGAATAGCGTCATGTAGAAATTTTCTGGAAGGTAAGGTATCCAAAGGATTTCATATACAATGGTTCTAGATGGGCAAGTATCTGAATAGCGTCATACAGAAATGTGCTTGGCGGTAAGGTATCTAAAGGGCTTCATATACAATGGTTCTAGATGGGCAGGTATCTGAATAGATTTATGTACAAAAGTTCTGGAAGGTAAGGTATCCAAAGGGCTTCATATACAATGGTTCTGTATGGGCAGGTATCTGAATAGCTTCATGTAGAAATGTTCTGGAAGGTAAGGTATCTAATGGGCTTCATATACAATGGTTCTAGATGGGATGGCGTCTGAAGAGCTTCATGTAGACATGTTCTGGAAGTGAAGGCATCCAAGGGGCTTCATGTGGAATGGCACTAGATGGGCAGGTATCTGAACAGCGTCATTTACAAATGCTCTAGAAGGCAAGGTAACCAGAGGACTTAAAATATTATGGTTCTAGGTGGGCAGGTATCATGAATAGCTTCATGTCGACATGTTCTTGATAACAAGGTATCCAATTGGCTTCACATAAAATGGTTCTAGATGGGCAGGTATCTGAATAGTTTCATGTACAAATGTACTGGAAGATAAGGTATCCAATGGGCTTCATATACAATGGTTCTACATGGGCAGGTATCTGAATAGATTCATGTACAAATGTTCTGGAAGGTAAGGTATCCAAAGGAGTTCAAATGTAATGGTTCTGGATGGGCAGGTATCTGAATAGCGTCATGCAGAAATGTGCGTGGAGGTAAGGTATCTAAAGGGCTTCATATACAATGGTTCTAGATGGGCAGGTATCTGAATAGATTCATGTACAAATGTTCCGGAAGGTAAGGTATCCAAAGGAGTTCAAATGTAATGGTTCTGGATGGGCAGGTATCTGAATAGCATCATACAGAAATGTGCGTGGAGGTAAGGTATCTAAAGGGCTTCATATACAATGGTTCTAGATGGGCAGGTATCTGAATAGATTCATGTACAAATGTTCTGGAAGGTAAGGTATCCAAAGGGCTTCATATACAATGGTTCTACATGGGCAGGTATCTGAATAGATTCATGTACAAATGTTCTGGAAGGTAAGGTATCCAATAGGCATCATCGACAATGGTTTCAGATAGGCAGGTTTTTTGCATAGCTTCATGTAGAAATCTTCTAGGAGTTAAAGTATCCGTAGGGCTTCATATACAATGGTTCTAGATGGGCAGGTATCTGAATAGCTTCATGTAGAAATGGTCTAGAAGGTAAGGTATCCAGAAGACTTCAAATATAATGGTTCTAGATTGGCAGGTATCTGAATAGCGTCATATAGAAATGTTCTAGAAGGTAAGGTATCCAGAGGACTTCAAATATAATGGTTCTAGATGGACAGGTACCTGAATAGCGTGATGTAGAAATGTTCTAGAAGGTAAGGTATCCAGAGGACTTCGTATACAATGGTTCTAGATGGGCAGGTATCTGAATAGCGTCATACAGAAATATGCTTGGAGGTAAGGTATCTAAAGGGCTTCATATACAATGGTTCCAGATGGGCAGGTATCTGAATAGCTTCATGTAGAAATGTTCTGGAAGGTAGGGTACCCAAAGGGCTTCATATACAATGGTTCTAGATGGGCAGGTATCTGAATAGCTTCATGTAGACATTTTCTGGAAGGTAAGGTATCCAAAGGGCTTCATATACAATGATTCTATATGGGCAGGTATCTGAATAGCTTCAAGTAGAAATGTTCTGGAAGGTAAGGTATCCAAAGGCTTCATATACAATGGTTCTAGATGGGCAGGTATCTGAATAGCTTCATGTAGACATTTTCCGGAAGGTAAGGTATCCAAAGGGCTACATATACAATGGTTCTAGATGTGTAGGTTTCTTAATAGCTTCATGTAGAAATGTTCTGGAAGGTAAGGTATCCAAAGGAGTTAATATACAATGGTTCTTGATGGGCAGGTATCTGAATAGCGTCATACAGAAATGTTCTGGGAGGTAAGGTATGTAAAGGGCTTCATATAAAATGGTTGTAGATGGGCAGGTATCTGAAAAGCCTCATGTAGAAATGTTCTGGAAGGTAAGGTTTCCAAAGGGATTCAAATACAATGGTTATAGATGGGCAGGTATCCGAATAGCTTCATGTAGAAATGTTCTGGAAGGTAAGGTATCCAATAGGCTTCATATACAATGGTTTTAGATAGGCAGGTATCTGAATAGCTTAATGTAGAAATATTCTAGGAGGTAAGGTATCCAAAAGGCTTCATATACAATGGTTCTAGGTGGGCAGGTATCTGAATAGCGTCATACAGAAATGTTCTGGAAGGTAACTTATCCAATAGGCTTCATATACAATGGTTCTAGATGGGCAGGTATCTGAATAGCTTCATGTAGAAATGTTCTGGAAGGTAAGGTATCCAATAGGCTTCATATACAATGGTTCTAGATGGGCAGGTATCTGAATAGCTTCATGTAGACATTTCCTGGAAGGTAAGGTATCCAAAGGGCTACATATACAATGGAGAGGAGCATGTATCTGAATAGCATCAAACAGAAATGTTACGGAATTTAAGGTATCTACAGGGCTTCATATACAATGGTTCTAGATGTGTAGGTTTCTTAATAGCTTCATGTAGAAATGTTCTGGAAGGTAAGGTATCCAATGGGCTTCATATACAATGGTTCTCGATGTGATGGTGTCTGAAGAGCTTCATGTAGACCTGTACTGGAAGGTAATGTATCCAAAGGAGTTCATATACAATGGTTCTTGATGGGCAGGTATCTGAATAGCGTCATACAGAAATGTTCTGGGAGGTAAGGTATGTAAAGGGATTCATATAAAATGGTTGTAGATGGGCAGGTATCTGAAAAGCTTCATGGAGAAATGTTCTGGAAGGTAAGGTTTCCAAAGGGCTTCAAATACAATGGTTATAGATGGGCAGGTATCCGAATAGCATCATGTAGAAATGTTCTGGAAGGTAAGGTATCCAATAGGCTTCATATACAATGGTTCCAGATAGGCAGGTATCTGAATAGCTTAATGTAGAAATATTCTAGGAGGTAGGGTATCCAAAAGGCTTCATATACAATGGTTCTAGATGTGATGGTGTCTGAAGAGCTTCATGTAGACCTGTTCTGGAAGTGAAGGCATCCAAGGGGCTTCATGTGGAATGGCTCTAGATGGGCAGGTATCTGATTAGCGTCATGTAGAAATGTTCTAGAAGGTAAGGCATCCAAAGGACTTCAAATATAGTGGTTCTAGATGGCAGGTATCTGAATAGCGTCATGTAGAAATGTTCTGGAAGGTAAGGTATCCAAAGGACTTCAAATATAATGGTTCTAGCTGGGCAGATATCTGAATAGCGTCATGTAGAAATGTTTTGGAATGTATGGTATCCAAAGGACTTCAAATATAATGATTCTAGATGGGCAGGTATCTGAATAGCTTAAAGTAGAAATGTTCTGGAAGGTAAGGTATCCAATAAGCTTCATACACAATCATTCTAGATGGGCAGGTATCTGTAGAAATCTTCCAGGAGGTAAGGTATCCAATAGGCTTCATATACAATTGTTCTAGATAGGCAGGTATCTGAATAGCTTCATGTAGAAATATTCTAGGAGGTAAGGTATCCAAAGGGAGTCATATACAATGGTTCTAGATGGGCAGGTATCTGAATAACTTCATGTAGACATGTTCTGGAAGGTAAGGTATCCAATGAGCTTCATGTACAATGGTTCGAGATGTGATGGTGTCTCAAGAGCTTCATGGAGAAATGTTCTGGAAGTGAAGGCGTCCAAGGGGCTTTATGTGGAATGGTTCTAGATGGGCAAGTGTCCGAATAGTGTCATGTTGAAATGTTCTAGAAGGTAAGGTATCCAAAGGACTTCAAATATAATGGTTCTAGATGGGCAGGTATCTGAATAGCGCCATGTAGACATGTTCTAGAAGGTAAGGTATCCAAAGGGAGTCATATACAATGGTTCTAGATGGGCAGGTATCTGAATAACTTCATGTAGAAATGTTCTGGAAGGTAAGGTATCCAATGAGCTTCATGTACAATGGTTCGAGATGTGATGGTGTCTCAAGAGCTTCATGGAGAAATGTTCTGGAAGTGAAGGCGTCCAAGGGGCTTTATGTGGAATGGTTCTAGATGGGCAAGTGTCCGAATAGTGTCATGTTGAAATGTTCTAGAAGGTAAGGTATCCAAAGGACTTCATATACAATGGTTCTAGATAGGCAGGTATCTGAATAACGTCATACAGAAATGTGCTCGAAGATAAGGTATCTAATTGGCTTCATATACAGTGGTTCTAGATGGGCAGGTATCTGAATAACTTGATGTAGAAAGGTTCTGGATGGTAAGGAATCCAATAGGCGTCATATACAATGGTTTCAGATGGGCAGGTTTTTTGCATAGCGTCATGTAGAAATATTCTAGGAGGTAAGGTATCCATAGGGCTTCATATACAATGGTTCTAGATGGGCAGGTATTTGAATAGCTTTATGTTGAAATGTTCTGGAAGGTAAGGTATCCAATGGGCTTCATGCACAATGGTTCTAGATGTTATGGTGTCTCAAGAGCTTCATGTAGAAATGTTCTGGAAGTGGAGGCATACAAGGGGCTTCATGTGGAATGGCCAAGGATGGGCAGGTATCTGAATAGTGTCATGTCAAAATGTTCTAGAAGGTAAGGTATCCAATGGACTTCAAATATAATGGTTCTAGATGTCCAGGTATCTGAATAGCATCATGTAGACATTCTCTGGAAGGTAAGGTATCCAAAGGGCTTCATATACAATGGTTCTAGATGGGCAGGTATCTGAATAGATTCATGTACAAATGTTCTGGAAGGTAATGCTATCCAAAGGACTTCATATACAATGTTCTATATGGGCAGGTATCTGAATAGCTTCGTGTAGAAATATTCTAGGAGGTAAGGTATCCAAAAGGCTTCATATACAATGGTTCTAGATGTGATGGTGTCTGAAGAGCTTCATGTAGACATGTTCTGGAAGGTATGGTATCCAAAAGATTTCCAATACAATGGTTCTAGATGGGCAGGTATCTGAATAGCGTCATACAGAAAGGTTCTGGGAGGTAAGTTATCCAATGGGCTTCATATACAATTGTTCTAGATGTGATGATGTCTGAAGAGCTTCATGTAGACATTTTCTGGAAGTGAAGGCATCCAAGGGGCTTCATGTGGAATGGCTCTATATGGGCAGGTATCTGAATAGCGTCATGTAGAAATGTTCTAGAAGGTAAGGCATCCAAAGGACTTCAAATATAGTGGTTCTAGATGGCAGGTATCTGAATAGCGTCATGTAGAAATGTTCTGGAAGGTAAGGTATTCAAAGGACTTCAAATATAATGGTTCTAGCTAGGCAGATATCTGAATAGCGTCATGTAGAAATGTTTTGGAAGGTGAGGTATCCAAAGGACTTCAAATATAATGGTTCTAGATGGGCAGGTATCTGAATAGCTTCAAGTAGAAATGTTCTGGAAGGTAAGGTATCCAATGAGCTTCATGTACAATGGTTCTAGATGGGAATGTATCTGAATAGCTTCATGTAGAAATGTTCTGGAAGTGAAGTAATCCAAGGGGCTTCATGTGGAATGACCAAAGATGGGCAGGTATCTGAATAGTGTCATGTCGAAATGTTCTAGAAGGTAAGGTATCCAAAGGAGTTCAAATGTAACGGTTCTACATATGCAGGTATCTGAATAGCATCATGTAGACACTGGAAGGTAAGGTATCCAAAGGGCTTCATATACAATGGTTCTAGATGGGCAGGTATCTGAATAGATTCATGTACAAATGTTCTGGAAGGTAATGGTATCCAAAGGGCTTCATATACAATGGTTCTATATGGGCAGGTATTTGAATAGCTTCATGTAGAAATGTTCTGGAAGGTAAGGTATCCAATGAGCTTCATGTACAATGGTTCAGGATGTGATGGTGTCTCAAGAGCTTCATATAGAAATGTTCTGGAAGTGAAGGCATCCAATGGCTTTATGTGGAATGGCTCTAGATGGGCAGGTATCCGAATAGTGTCATCTTGAAATGTTCTAGAAGGCAAGGTGTCCAAAGGACTTCAAATATAATGGTTCTAGATGGGCAGGCATCTGAATAGTGTCATGTCGAAATTTTCTAGAAGGTAAGGTATCCAAAGGACATCAAATATAATGGTTCTAGATGTGCAGGTATCTGAATAGCATCATGTAGAAATGTTCTAGTAGGTAAGGTATCCAAAGGACAACAAATACAATGGTTCTAGATCTAGATGGGAATGTATCTGAATAGCTTCATGTAGAAATGTTCTGGAAAGTAAGGTATCCAAAGTATTTTATATACAATGGTTATAGAAGGGCAGGTATCTGAATAGCTTAATGAAGAGATGTTCTGGAAGGTAAGGTATCCAAAGGGCTCCATATACAATGGTTCTAGATGGGCGGGTATCTGAATAGATTCATGTAGACATTTTCTGGAAGGTAAGGTATCCAAAGGGCTTCATATACAATGGTTCTAAAGGAGCAGGTATCTGAATAGTGTCATGTAGAAATGTTCTAGAAGGTAAGGTATCCAGAGGATTTCAAATATAATGGTTCTAGATGGGCAGGTATCGGAATAGCGTCATGTAGATATTTTCTGGAAGGTAAGGTATCCAAAGGATTTCATATACAATGGTTCTAGATGGGCAAGTATCTGAATAGCGTCATACAGAAATGTGCTTGGCGGTAAGGTATCTAAAGGGCTTCATATACAATGGTTCGAGATGTGATGGTGTCTCAAGAGCTTCATGGAGAGATTCTCTGGAAGGTAAAGTATCCAAAGGGCTTCATGTGGAATGGTTCTAGATGGGCAAGTGTCCGAATAGTGTCATGTAGAAATGTTCTAGAAGGTAAGGTATACAAAGGGCTTCATATACAAAGGTTCTAGATGGGCAGGTCTCTGAATAGCTTCATACAGAAATGTGCTTGGAGGTAAGGTATCTAAAGGACTTCATATACAATGATTCTAGATGGGAAGGTATCTGAATAGCTTCACATAGAAATGTTCTGGAAGACAAGGTATCCAAAGGGCTTCATATACAATGGTTCTAGATGGGCAGGTATCTGAATAGCGTCATACAGAAATGTGCTTGGCGGTAAGGTATCTAAAGGGCTTCATATACAATGGTTCTAGATGGGCAGGTATCTGAATAGCTTCATGTAGAGATTCTCTGGAAGGTAAAGAATCCAAAGGGCTTCATATACAATGGTCCTAGATGGGCAGGTATCTGAATAGATTCATGTACAAATGTTCTGGAAGGTAAGGTATCAAAGGGCTTCATATACATTGGTTCTGTATGGGCAGGTATCTGAATAGCTTCATGTAGAAATGTTCTGGAGGGTAAGGTATCTAATGGGCTTCATATACAATGGTTCTAGATGGGATGGTGTCTGAAGAGCTTCATGTAGACATGTTCTGGAAGTGAAGGAATCCAAGGGGCTTCATGTGGAATGGCACTAGATGGGCAGGTATCTGAACAGCATCATTTAGAAATGCTCTAGAAGGTAAGGTATCCAGAGGACTTCAAATATGATGGTTCTAGGTGGGCAGGTATCTGAATAGCTTAATGTAGACATTTTCTGGATAGCAAGGTATCCAATTGGCTTCATATACGATGGTTCTAGATGGGCAGGTATCTGAATAGTTTCATGTAGAAATGTTCTAGGAGGTAAGTTATCCAATGGGCTTCATGTACAATGGTTATAGGTGGGCAGGTATCTGAATAGCTTCATGTAGAAATGTTCCTGAAGGTAAGGTATCCAATGGGCTTCATGTACAATGGTTGTAGATTTGATGGTGTCTCAAGAGCTTCATGTTGAAATGTTCTGGAAGTGAAGGCATCCAAGGATCTTCGTGTGGAATTGCTCTAGATGGGCAGGTATCTGAATCGCTTCATGTAGAAATGTTCTAAAAGGTAAGGTATACAAAGGACTTTGTATACAATTGTTCTAGATGGGCAGGTATTTGAATAGCGTCATAAAGAAATGTGCTTGGAGGTAAGGTATCTAAAGGGCTTCATATACAATGGTTCTAGATGGGCAGGCATCTGAATAGCTTCATGTAGAACTGTTCTGGAAGGTAAGGTACCCAAAGGGCTTCATATACAATTGTTCTCGATGTGATGGTGTCTGAAGAGCTTAATGGTGAAATGTTCTGGAAGTGAAGGCATCCAAGGGGCTTCGTGTGGAATGGCTCTAGATGGGCAGGTATCTGAATAGCATCATGTAGAAATGTTCTACAAGGTAAGTTATCCAGCGGATTTCAAATATAATGGTTCTACATGGGCAGGTATCTGAATAGCGTCATGTAGAAATGTTGTAGAAGGTAAGGTATCCAAAGGACTTCAAATATAATGGTTCTAGATGGGAATGGATCTGAGTAGCTTCATGTAGAAATGTTCTGGAAGAGAAGTCATCCAAGGGGCTTCATGTGGAATGGCCAAAGATGGGCAGGTATCTGAATAGTGTCATGTTGAAATGTTCTAGAAGGTAAGGTATCCAGAGGACTTCAAATATAATGGTTCTAGATTGGCAGGTATCTGAATAGCGTCATGTAGAAATGTTCTAGAAGGTAAGGTATCAAAAGGACTTCAACTATAATGGTTCTACATCGGCAGGTATCCAAATAGCGTTATGAAGAAATGTTCTAGAAGGTAAGGTATCCAGATGACTTCAAATATAATGGTTCTAGATGGACAGGTACCTGAATAACGTCATGTAGAAATGTTCTAGAAGGTAAGGTATACAAACGCTTCGTATACAAATGTTCTAGATGGGCAGGTCTCTGAATAGCGTCATACAGAAATGTGCTTGGAGGTAAGGTATCTAAAGGACTTCATATACAATGGTTCTAGATGGGCAGGTATCTGAATAGCTTCACATAGAAATGTTCTGGAAGACAAGGTATCCAAAGGGCTTCATATACAATGGTTCTAGATGGGCAGGTATCTGAATAGCGTCATACAGAAATGTTCTGGGAGGTAAGATATCCAAAGGGCTTCATAAACAATGGTTCTAGATGGGTAGGTATCTGAATAGCTTCAAGTAGAAATGTTCTGAAAGGTAAGGTATCCAACGGGCTTCATATACAATGGTTCTAGATGAACAGGTATCTGAATAGCTTCATGTAGAAATGTTCTGGAAGTGAAGTCATCCAAGGGGCTTTATGCGGAATGGCCAAAGATGGGCAGGTATCTGAATAGTGTCATGTCGAAATGTTCTAGAAGGTAAGGTATCCAAAGGAGTTCAAATGTAATGGTTCTAGATGTGCAGGTATCTGAATAGCATCATGTAGACATTCTCTGGAAGGTAAGGTATCCAAAGGGCTTCATATACAAGGGTTCTAGATGGGCAGATATCTGAATAGCTTTGTGTAGAAATGTTCTAGAAGGTAAGGTATCCAAAGGACTTCAAATAAAATGGTTCTAGATCTAGATGGGAATGTATCTGAATAGCTTCATGTAGAAATGTTCTGGAAGGTAAGGTATCCAAAGGACTTCATATACAGTGGTTCTAGATGGGCAGGTATCTGAAAAGCGTCATACATAAATGTGCTGCGAGGTAAGGAATGCAAAGCGCTTCACATACAATGGTTCTAGATGGGCAGGTATCTGAATAGCTTAATGAAGAGATGTTCTGGAAGGTAAGGTATCCAAAGGGCTTCATATACAATGGTTCTAAAGGGGCAGGTATCTGAATAGTGTCAGTTAGAAATGTTCTAGAAGGTAAGGTATCCAATGAGCTTCATGTACAATGGTTCGCGATGTGATGGTGTCTCAAGAGCTTCATATAGAAATGTTCTGGAAGTGAAGGCATCCAAGGTGCTTTATGTGGAATGGCTCTAGATGGGCAGGTATCCGAATAGTGTCATCTTGAAATGTTCTAGAAGGTAAGGTATCCAAAGGACATCAAATATAATGGTTCTAGATGTGCAGGTATCTGAATAGCATCATGTAGAAATGTTCTAGAAGGTAAGGTATCCAAAGGACTTCAAATATAATGGTTCTAGATGGGCAGGTATCGGAATAGCGTCATGTAGAAACTTTCTGGAAGGTAAGGTATCCAAAGGATTTCATATACAATGGTTCTAGATCGGCAAGTATCTGAATAGCGTCATACAGAAATGTGCTTGGCGGTAAAGTATCAAAAGGGCTTTATATACAATGGTTCTAGATGGGCAGGTATCTGAATAGCTTCATGTAGACATTCTCAGGAAGTGAAGGCATCCAAGGGGCTTCATGTGGAATGGCACTAGATGGGCAGGTATCTGAACAGCGTCATTTAGAAATGCTCTAAAAGGTAAGGTATCCAGAGGACTTCAAATAAGATGGTTCTAGGTGGGCAGGTATCTGAATAGCTTCATGTAGACATGTTCTGGATAGCAAGGTATCCAATTGGCTTCATATACGATGGTTCTAGGTGGGCAGGTATCTAAATAGTTTCATGTAGAAATGTTCTAGGAGGTAAGTTATCCAAAGGGCTTCATATACAATGCTTATAGATGGGCAGGTATCTGAATAGCTTCATGTAGCAATGTTATGGTAGGTAAGGTATCCAATGGGCTTCATGTACAATGGTTGTAGATGTGATGGTGTCTCAAGAGCTTCATGTTGAAATGTTCTGGAAGTGAAGGCATCCAAGGGTCTTCGTGTGGAATTGCTCTAGATGGGCAGGTATCTGAATCGCTTCATGTAGAAATGTTCTAGAAGGTAAGGTATCGAGAGGCCTTCAAATATAATGTTCTAGATTGGCAGGTATCTGAATAGCGTCATGTAGAAATGTTCTAGAAGGTAAGGTATCCAGAGGACTTCAAATATAATGGTTCTAGATGGACAGGTACCTGAATAACCTCATGTAGAAATGTTCTAGAAGGTAAGGTATACAAAGGACTTTGTATACAATGGTTCTAGATGGGCAGGTATCTGAATAGCGTCATACAGAAATGTGCTTGGAGGTAAGGTATCTAAAGGACTTCATATACAATGGTTCTAGATCGGCAGGTATCTGAATAGCTTCACATAGAAATGTTCTGGAAGACAAGGTATCCAAAGGGCTTCATATACAATGGTTCTAGATGAACAGGTATCTGAATAGCATCATGTTGAAATGTTCCAGGAGGTAAGGTATACAAAGGGCTTCATATACAATGGTTCTAGATGGGCACGTATCTGAATAGCTTCATGTAGACATGTTCTGGATAGTAAGGTATCCAATTGGCTTCAAATACAATGGTTCTAAATGGTAAGGTATCTGAATAGTTTCATGTAGAAAGGTTCTAGGAGGTAAGTTATCCAAAGGGTTTCATATACAATGATTCTGGATGGGCAGGTATCTGAATAGCTTCATGTAGAAATGTTCTGGAAGGTAAGGTATCCAAATGGGCTTCATGTACAATGGTTCTAGATGTGATGGTGTCTCAAAAGCTTCATGCTGAAATGTTCTGGAAGGTAAGGTATCTAAAGGACTTCAAATATAATGGTTCTAGATTGGCAGGTATCTGAATAGCGCCATGCAGAAATGTTCTAGAAGGTAAGGTATCCAGAGGACTTCAAATATAATGGTTCTAGATGGGCAGGTATCTGAATAGCATCATGTAGAAATGTTCTAGAAGGTAAGTTATCCAGCGAATTTCAAATATAATGGTTCTACATGGGCAGGTATCTGAATAGCGTCATGTAGAAATGTTCTAGAATGTAAGGTATCCAAAGGACTTCAAATATAATGGTTTTAGATGGGAAGGTTTCTGAATAGCATCATACAGAAATGTTCTGTAAGGTAAGGTATCCAAAGGAGTTCAAATGTAATGGTTCTGGATGTGCAGGTATCTGAATAGCATCATCCAGAAATGTGCGTGGAGGTAAGGTATCCAAAGGAGTTCAAATGCAATGGTTCTAGATGGGCAGGTATCTTAATAGCTTCATGTAGAAATGTTCTGGAAGGTAAGGCATCCAAAGGGCTTCATATGCAATGGTTCTAGATCGGCAGGTATTTGCATAGCTTCATGTAGAAATGTTCTAGGAGGTAAAGTATCTAAAGGGCTTCATATACAATGGATCTAGATGGGCAGGTATCTGAATAGATTCATGTAGAAATGTTCTGGAAGGTAAGGTATCCAAAGGGATTCATATACAATGGTTCTAGATGTGATGGTGTATGAAGATCTTCATGTAGACATGTTCTGGAAGTGAAGGCATCCAAGGGGCTTCATGTGGAATGGCTCTAAATGGGCCGGTATCTGAATAGCGTCATATAGAAATGTTCTAGAAGGTAAGGTATCCAGAGGACTTCAAATATAATGGTTCTAGGTGGGCAGGTATCTGAATAGCATCATGTAGAAATGTTCTAGAAGGTAAGGTATCCAAAGGACTTCAAATATAATGGTTCTAGATGGGCAGGTATCCGAATAGTGTCATCTTGAAATGTTCTAGAAGGTAAGGTATCCAAAGGACATCAAATATAATGGTTCTAGATGTGCAGGTATCTGAATAGCATCATGTAGAAATGTTCTAGAAGGTAAGGTATCCAAAGGGCTTCAAATAAAATGGTTCTATATGGGCAGGTATCGGAATAGCATCATGTAGAAACTTTCTGGAAGGTAAGGTATCCAAAGGATTTCATATACAATGGTTCTAGATCGGCAAGTATCTGAATAGCGTCATACAGAAATGTGCTTGGCGGTAAAGTATCAAGAGGGCTTTATATACAATGGTTCTAGATGGGCAGGTATCTGAATAGCTTCATGTAGACATTCTCAGGAAGTGAAGGCATCCAAGGGGCTTCATGTGGAATGGCACTAGATGGGCAGGTATCTGAACAGCGTCATTTAGAAATGCTCTAAAAGGTAAGGTATCCAGAGGACTTCAAATAAGATGGTTCTAGGTGGGCAGGTATCTGAATAGCTTCATGTAGACATGTTCTGGATAGCAAGGTATCCAATTGGCTTCATATACAATGGTTCTAGATGGGCAGGTATCTAAATAGTTTCATGTAGAAATGTTCTAGGAGGTAAGTTATCCAAAGGGCTTCATATACAATGCTTATAGATGGGCAGGTATCTGAATAGCGTCATGTAGAAATGTTCTAGAAGGTAAGGTATCAAGAGGACTTCAAATATAATGGTTCTAGATGGGCAGGTATCCAAATAGCGTTATGAAGAAATGTTCTAGAAGGTAAGGTATCCAGAGGACTTCAAATATAATGGTTCTAGATGGACAGGTACCTGAATAACCTCATGTAGAAATGTTCTAGAAGGTAAGGTATACAAAGGACTTTGTATACAATGGTTCTAGATGGGCAGGTATCTGAATAGCGTCATACAGAAATGTGCTTGGAGGTAGGGTATCTAAAGGACTTCATATACAATGGTTCTAGATGGGCAGGTATCTGAATAGCTTCACATAGAAATGTTCTGGAAGACAAGGTATCCAAAGGGCTTCATATACAATGGTTCTAGATGGGCAGGTATCTGAATAGCGTCATACAGAAATGTTCTGGAAGGTAAGGTATCCAACGGGCTTCATATACAATGGTTCTAGATGAACAGGTATCTGAATAGCATCATGTTGAAATGTTCCAGGAGGTAAGGTATACAAAGGGCTTCATATACAATGGTTCTAGATGGGCACGTACCTGAATAGCTTCATGTAGACATGTTCTGGATAGTAAGGTATCCAATTGGCTTCAAATACAATGGTTCTAAATGGTAAGGTATCTGAATAGTTTCATGTAGAAAGGTTCTAGGAGGTAAGTTATCCAAAGGGCTTCATATACAATGATTCTGGATGGGCAGGTATCTGAATAGCTTCATGTAGAAATGTTCTGGAAGGTAAGGTATCCAAATGGGCTTCATGTACAATGGTTCTAGATGTGATGGTGTCTCAAAAGCTTCATGCTGAAATGTTCTGGAAGGTAAGGTATCTAAAGGACTTCAAATATAATGGTTCTAGATGGGCAGGTATCTGAATAGCATCATGTAGAAATGTTCTAGAAGGTAAGTTATCCAGCGAATTTCAAATATAATGGTTCTACATGGGCAGGTATCTGAATAGCGTCATGTAGAAATGTTCTAGAATGTAAGGTATCCAAAGGACTTCAAATATAATGGTTTTAGATGGGAAGGTTTCTGAATAGCATCATACAGAAATGTTCTGGAAGGTAAGGTATCCAAAGGAGTTCAAATGTAATGGTTCTGGATGTGCAGGTATCTGAATAGCATCATCCAGAAATGTGCGTGGAGGTAAGGTATCCAAATGAGTTCAAATGCAATGGTTCTAGATGGGCAGGTATCTTAATAGCTTCATGTAGAAATGTTCTGGAAGGTAAGGCATCCAAAGGGCTTCATATGCAATGGTTCTAGATCGGCAGGTATTTGCATAGCTTCATGTAGAAATGTTCTAGGAGGTAAAGTATCTAAAGGGCTTCATATACAATGGATCTAGATGGGCAGGTATCTGAATAGATTCATGTAGAAATGTTCTGGAAGGTAAGGTATCCAAAGGGATTCATATACAATGGTTCTAGATGTGATGGCGTATGAAGATCTTCATGTAGACATGTTCTGGAAGTGAAGGCATCCAAGGGGCTTCATGTGGAATGGCTCTAAATGGGCCGGTATCTGAATAGCGTCATATAGAAATGTTCTAGAAGGTAAGGTATCCAGAGGACTTCAAATATAATGGTTCTAGGTGGTCAGGTATCTGAATAGCTTCATGTAGACATGTTCTGGATAGCAAGGTATCCAATTGGCTTCATATACGATGGTTCTAGATGGGCAGGTATCTGAATAGTTTCATGTAGAAATGTTCTAGGAGGTAAGTTATCCAAAGGGCTTCATATACAATGGTTATAGGTGGGCAGGTATCTGAATAGCTTCATGTAGAAATGTTCCTGAAGGTAAGGTATCCAATGGGCTTCATGTACAATGGTTGTAGATTTGATGGTGTCTCAAGAGCTTCATGTTGAAATGTTCTGGAAGTGAAGGCATCCAAGGGTCTTCGTGTGGAATTGCTCTAGATGGGCAGGTATCTGAATCGCTTCATGTAGAAATGTTCTAGAAGGTAAGGTATACAAAGGACTTTGTATACAATTGTTCTAGATGGGCAGGTATTTGAATAGCGTCATAAAGAAATGTGCTTGGAGGTAAGGTATCTAAAGGGCTTCATATACAATGGTTCTAGATGGGCAGGCATCTGAATAGCTTCATGTAGAACTGTTCTGGAAGGTAAGGTACCCAAAGGGCTTCATATACAATTGTTCTCGATGTGATGGTGTCTGAAGAGCTTCATGGTGAATTGTTCTGGAAGTGAAGGCATCCAAGGGGTTTCGTGTGGAATGGCTCTAGATGTGCAGGTATCTGAATAGCATCATGTAGAAATGTTCTACAAGGTAAGTTATCCAGCGGATTTCAAATATAATGGTTCTACATGGGCAGGTATCTGAATAGCGTCATGTAGAAATGTTCTAGAAGGTAAGGTATCCAAAGGACTTCAAATATAATGGTTCTAGATGGGAATGGATCTGAGTAGCTTCATGTAGAAATGTTCTGGAAGTGAAGTCATCCAAGGGGCTTCATGTGGAATGGCCAAAGATGGGCAGGTATCTGAATAGTGTCATGTTGAAATATTCTAGAAGGTAAGGTATCCAGAGGACTTCAAATATAATGGTTCTAGATTGGCAGGTATCTGAATAGCGTCATGTAGAAATGTTCTAGAAGGTAAGGTATCAAGAGGACTTCAACTATAATGGTTCTACATGGGCATGTATCCAAATAGCGTTATGAAGAAATGTTCTAGAAGGTAAGGTATCCAGATGACTTCAAATATAATGGTTCTAGATGGACAGGTACCTGAATAACATCATGTAGAAATGTTCTAGAAGGTAAGGTATACAAAGCGCTTTGTATACAAAGGTTCTAGATGGGCAGGTCTCTGAATAGCGTCATACAGAAATGTGCTTGGAGGTAAGGTATCTAAAGGACTTCATATACAATGTTTCTAGATGGGCAGGTATCTGAATAGCTTCACATAGAAATGTTCTGGAAGACAAGGTATCCAAAGGGCTTCATATACAATGGTTCTAGATGGGCAGGTATCTGAATAGCGTCATACAGAAATGTTCTGGGAGGTAAGATATCCAAAGGGCTTCATAAACAATGGTTCTAGATGGGTATCTGAATAGCTTCAAGTAGAAATGTTCTGAAAGGTAAGGTATCCAACGGGCTTCATATACAATGGTTCTAGATGAACAGGTATCTGAATAGCTTCATGTAGAAATGTTCTGGAAGTGAAGTCATCCAAGGGGCTTCATGCGGAATGGCCAAAGATGGGCAGGTATCTGAATAGTGTCATGTCGAAATGTTCTAGAAGGTAAGGTATCCAAAGGAGTTCAAATGTAATGGTTCTAGATGTGCAGGTATCTGAATAGCATCATGTAGACATTCTCTGGAAGATAAGGTATCCAAAGGGCTTCATATACAATGGTTCTAGATGGGCAGATATCTGAATAGCTTTGTGTAGAAATGTTCAGGAAGGGAAGGTATCCAATGAGCTTCATGTACAATGGTTCGGATGTGATGGTGTCTCAAGAGCTTCATATGGAAATGTTCTCTAAGTGAAGGCATCCAAGGGGCTTTATGTGAAATGGCTCTAGATGGGCAGGTATCCGAATAGTGTCATCTTGAAATGTTCTAGAAGGTAAGGTATCCAAAGGACTTCAAATAAAATGGTTCTAGATCTAGATGGGAATGTATCTGAATAGCTTCATGTAGAAATGTTCTGGAAGGTAAGGTATCCAAAGGACTTCATATACAGTGGTTCTAGATGGGCAGGTATCTGAAAAGCGTCATACATAAATGTGCTGCGAGGTAAGGAATGCAAAGCGCTTCACATACAATGGTTCTAGATGGGCAGGTATCTGAATAGCTTAATGAAGAGATGTTCTGGAAGGTAAGGTATCCAAAGGGCTTCATATACAATGGTTCTAGATGGGCAGGTATTTGAATAGATTCATGTAGACATTTTCTGGAAGGTAAGGTATCCAAAGGGCTTCATATACAATGGTTCTAAAGGGGCAGGTATCTGAATAGTGTCATGTAGAAATGTTCTAGAAGGTAAGGTATCCAATGAGCTTCATGTACAATGGTTCGCGATGTGATGGTGTCTCAAGAGCTTCATATAGAAATGTTCTGGAAGTGAAGGCATCCAAGGTGCTTTATGTGGAATGGCTCTAGATGGGCAGGTATCCGAATAGTGTCATCTTGAAATGTTCTAGAAGGTAAGGTATCCAAAGGACATCAAATATAATGGTTCTAGATGTGCAGGTATCTGAATAGCATCATGTAGAAATGTTCTAGAAGGTAAGGTATCCAAAGGACTTCAAATATAATGGTTCTAGATGGGCAGGTATCGGAATAGCGTCATGTAGAAACTTTCTGGAAGGTAAGGTATCCAAAGGATTTCATATACAATGGTTCTAGATCGGCAAGTATCTGAATAGCGTCATACAGAAATGTGCTTGGCGGTAAAGTATCTAAAGGGCTTCATATACAATGGTTCTAGATGGGCAGGTATCTGAATAGCTTCATGTAGACATTCTCAGGAAGTGAAGGCATCCAAGGGGCTTCATGTGGAATGGCACTAGATGAGCAGGTATCTGAACAGCGTCATTTAGAAATGCTCTAAAAGGTAAGGTATCCAGAGGACTTCAAATAAGATGGTTCTAGGTGGGCAGGTATCTGAATAGCTTCATGTAGACATGTTCTGGATAGCAAGGTATCCAATTGGCTTCATATACGATGGTTCTAGATGGGCAGGTATCTAAATAGTTTCATGTAGAAATGTTCTAGGAGGTAAGTTGTCCAAAGGGCTTCATATACAATGGTTATAGAGGGGCAGGTATCTGAATAGCTTCATGTAGAAATGTTCTGGTAGGTAAGGTATCCAATGGGCTTCATGTACAATGGTTGTAGATGTGATGGTGTCTCAAGAGCTTCATGTTGAAATGTTCTGGAAGTGAAGGCATCCACGGGTCTTCGTGTGGAATTGCTCTAGATGGGCAGGTATCTGAATCGCTTCATGTAGAAATGTTCTAGAAGGTAAGGTATCGAGAGGACTTCAAATATAATGTTCTAGATTGGCAGGTATCTGAATAGCATCATGTAGAAATGTTCTAGAAGGTAAGGTATCAAGAGGACTTCAAATATAATGGTTCTAGATGGGCAGGTATCCAAATAGCGTTATGAAGAAATGTTCTAGAAGGTAAGGTATCCAGAGGACTTCAAATATAATGGTTCTAGATAATAATAATAATAATAATTTGGCACTTATATAGCGCTACAAACCCTCAGGTATCTGAGCGCTGCTTATTATTACCCACGGTGTGTGGTGCTCACCGTCATGTCATGGACAGGTACCTGAATAGCGTCATACAGAAATGTGCTTGGAGGTAAGGTATCTAAAGGACTTCATATACAATGGTTCTAGATGGGCAGGTATCTGAATAGCTTCACATAGAAATGTTCTGAAAGACAAAGTATCCAAAGGGCTTCATATACAATGGTTCTAGATGGGCAGGTATCTGAATAGCGTCATACAGAAATGTTCTGGAAGGTAAGGTATCCAACAGGCTTCATATACAATGGTTCTAGATGAACAGGTATCTGAATAGCATCATGTTGAAATGTTCCAGGAGGTAAGGTATCCAAAAGGCTTCATATACAATGGTTCTAGATGGGCACGTACCTGAATAGCTTCATGTAGACATGTTCTGGATAGTAAGGTATCCAATTGGCTTCAAATACAATGGTTCTAAATGGTAAGGTATCTGAATAGTTTTATGTAGAAAGGTTCTAGGAGGTAAGTTATCCAAAGGGCTTCATATACAATGATTCTGGATGGGCAGGTATCTGAATAGCTTCATGTAGAAATGTTCTGGAAGGTAAGGTATCCAAATGGGCTTCAGGTACAATGGTTCTAGATGTGATGGTGTCTCAAAAGCTTCATGCTGAAATGTTCTAGAAGGTAAGGTATCCAGAGGACTTCAAATATAATGGTTCTAGATGGGCAGGTATCTGAATAGCGTCATGTAGAAATGTTCTAGAAGGTAAGTTATCCAGCGAATTTCAAATATAATGGTTCTACATGGGCAGGTATCTGAATAGCGTCATGTAGAATTGTTCTAGAAGGTAAGGTATCCAAAGGACTTCAAATATAATGGTTTTAGATGGGAAGGTTTCTGAATAGCATCATACAGAAATGTTCTGGAAGGTAAGGTATCCAAAGGAGTTCAAATGTAATGGTTCTGGATGTGCAGGTATCTGAATAGCATCATACAGAAATGTGCGTGGAGGTAAGGTATCCAAAGGAGTTCAAATGCAATGGTTCTAGATGGGCAGGTATCTTAATAGCTTCATGTAGAAATGTTCTGGAAGGTAAGGCATCCAAAGGGCTTCATATACAATGGTTCTAGATGGGCAGGTATTTGCATAGCTTCATGTAGAAATGTTCTAGGAGGTAAAGTATCTAAAGGGCTTCATATACAATGGATCTAGATGGGCAGGTATCTGAATAGATTCATGTAGAAATGTTCTGGAAGGTAAGGTATCCAAAGGGATTCATATACAATGGTTCTAGATGTGATGGCGTATGAAGATCTTCATGTAGACATGTTCTGGAAGTGAAGGCATCCAAGGGGCTTCATGTGGAATGGCTCTAAGTGGGCCGGTATCTGAATAGCGTCATGTAGACATGTTCTAGAAGGTAAGTTATCCAGCGGATTTCAAATATAATGGTTCTACATGGGCAGGTATCTGAATAGCGAATACAGAAATGTTCTGGGAGGTCAGGTTTCCAAAGCGCTTCGTATACAATGGTATTAGATGGGCAGGTATCTGAATAGCTTCAAGTAGAAATGTTCTGGAAAGTAACATATCCAAAGGGCTTCATATACAATGGTTCTAGATGAACAGGTATCTGAATATCATCATGTTGAAATGTTCCAGGAGGTAAGGCATTCAAAGGGCTCATGTACAATGGTTCTAGATGGGCAGGTATCTGAATAGCATCATGTAGAAATGTTCTAGAAGGTAAGTTATCCAGCGGATTTCAAATATAATGGTTCTACATGGGCAGGTATCTGGATAGCATCATACAGAAATGTTCTGGGAGGTCAGGTTTCCAAAGCGCTTCATATGCAATGGTTTGAGATGGGCAGGTATCTGAATAGCTTAATGAAGAAATGTTCTGGAAGGTAAGGTATCCAAAAGACTTCAAATATAATGGTTCGAGATGGGAATGTATCTGAATAGCTTCATGTAGCAATGTTCTGGGAGGTGAGGTATGCAAAGGGCTTCATATACAATGGTTCTAGATGGGCAGGTATCTGAATAGCATCTTGTAGATATGTTTTCAAAGTGAAGGCATCGAAGGTGCTTTAAATAAAATGGTTGTAGGTGGGCATCTCGATCCCTCTCACCATTCCACTCTCTTGGACTGGCCAGTTTCTGCACTCCTCTCACCTTGCGCTCTTTCCCCCAGGGTAAGCCCACCACAACACTGCCACCTACCTTCTCGGCCATGATGCGTGTGTCAGTGGATGCCTTTGCCGCTACTTTCTCTGCTCCTCCCATGCCTGCGGCTGACTCACACTCTGATACAGCCCTATCTAACCTGCATCATTCTATCCCCAACACTCTTGATGTCCTTGCCCCGTCATTAGAATCTGTCTGAAGCCTAACTCCAAGTGTAACTCTTGGTATGACTCTGACCTTGCCACCCTGAAACACAAATGTAGAGTGGCTGAGAGGAAGTGGAGGGCATCAGACGCATTCTCTGATGAACTGTCCTGCCGCCTGCTCCAAAGGCAATACAGACTCTCTGTCCTGTCCAAGAAGAGAGCCCACATCCTAGCCCACGTCTCTGGTGCCTCTAACAACATGGCCAAACTTTAAAATCTGCAAGGAGCTGGCCAATCCTTCTGCAGTCTCCACCTCTTCTGTTCCCTTCCAGGCCATCTGTACGGCTCTGGCTTCTCACTTCACCACTAAAGCTCAGGAATTCCTGTCCTTTCTCTCCTTTTCCTCTCCTTCTACCAACTCTGGCGACCTCCACCTCCCCTCCTCCCTTCTCCTCTTTCTCTCCGACTAGACCTGACAAGGTTTCTAGATAAGTCGGATCTATGAAAGTGTCATCCAAACGGGTGCTCCCCTGCTCCTCTAAAACCATCAAGGACCACATTGACACCCTTGCTCCCGCCTTGGCCGATTTCTGAAATCACTCTTTTGCCACTGGAACTTTCCCCTCTTTCCTCAAGCACTCCCTTGTGCACTCCCTCCTTAATAAGCCTTCTGCCGATCTTACCTATCCAGCAAACTATTGCCCGATCTCTATCACTGCTTTCCTGGGCAGACTCCTGAAAAGGCTGGCCATCTCCCAGCTTACTTTCCACACTGAATCTGTTGGTTGTCTCGATGACCATTAGTCTGGCTTCAGAGCAGCCAGATGCATGGAAACTGCTTTTCTGAACATCCGTGAAGATCTGCTCACTAATCTCGATTCAAGCCTTCCTTCTGTCCTCACTCTCCTTGACCTTTCCTCTGCTTTTGACACAATCAATCACACCATCCTGATCAATCGATTCCGTGAGAACCTGGGCATCATGGATCAGGCCCTGGAGTGGTTGTCCTCCTTCCATCTGGACCGACCCTCCCAGGTCCAACTTGGGTCCTTTCTCTCCACCACCTACCTTCTCCTCTAACTTTCAGTGCTATGCGCATTGACACTCAACTCTCTTTCAGGTTTCCCTCAGCCTCCGCTCCTCTCTCACTCATTCTTGACTGCTTATCTGTGAATCAGGATTGGCACACCTCCAACGATCTCTGCCTTAATGCTAGTAAGACTGAAATCCTTTTCATTGGGACCCCTGCTCCCGCTTTCCCCTCTCTCAATCTGGACGCCCTCCTTAGTCCCTTGCTCTTTGCCTCCCTGTGAGCCAAAAAACATTGGTGTCATCTTCGACTCCACTCTCTCCTTACATCACGGACCTTGCCCAGAAGGCCCAATACCGACTGCACCTACTCAGAGGTATTCTTCATTTGCTCACTTTTCCCCAGAAGCTCACTGTCTCCAGAGTTCTGGTTCTCTCTAGGCTGGACTACTGCAGCAGCCTCTTTCTCAATCTGCCTTCCGCTACTCTCTTCCCTCTGCATCTAATCTAGAACAGGACTGCAAGACTTGTCTTTGGCCTCAAGCCCAGGGACTGTATCTCTCCAGCCCTGAAATCTCTCCACTTGCTTCCGGTGGCTGCAAGGATCAAGTTCAAGACCCTCTGCATCATTCACAAGGATTTCTGGGGCTGGGGCCCGCATTACATCCAACTGTCTCCGCCACAACACCTTCCTTCACTAGCTCTTCGCTCAGCCACGTCGAACTCTCTGAGGGTCAGATGCTTCTCCACGCAGAGTGTTGGGGTAGATCTCTTTCCTCTGCAGGTGCCTCCCTCTGGAATGGCCTCCCTGCCCCTCTCAAACTTGAGCCAGACAACCTGAAGTTCCGGAAGCAGCTCAAGACCTTCCTCTTCACCTCTGCTTTCTCTCCCTCTCTCCCATGCAGACCCACCTATCTGCTGCGCTCACTGTTGGTCTGGCTACCCTCAGAGTTTTACTGGGGGCCAGGATCCTCCACAACCAGTCGCCCCTGCAAAGCCACAGGCCTACCACGCACTTAGGGGCTGTAACTGTAACCCTACAGTCCCCTGCCTCCTTGCACTTATCCAGAGCCGTGCTGCCCTGGCTGCACTTACTCAGAGCAATGCTGCCCTGACTACACTCCCGCTTTCCCTCTCCCTGATACTTCCTCCACCCCTGAACTTTGCGTTATCACACTTGCATGATCTAAAGGACACAAAGCCTAGTAAGATTGTTTTTCTCCTCCCTCTGTCTTCCCTCCCTTGTATTGTCACATCTAGAAACACTTGTGTACAGGCGTGTTATAAATGACTTATATCATATCAGGTATCTGAATAGCGTCATGCAGAAATGTTCTGGAAGGTGAGGTATTCAAAGGGTTTCATGTAGAATGGTTCTAGATAGGCAGGTATATGAAGGATGCCACATTCAATGTGAGCCAAGGCATCAGCCTCAACTCCCGGAACTGCTTTTAACACCAACACCAACACCTGTTCCTAAGCGATTGGAGGAGGGGCGATTGAGTCTAAACCCGCGTAGGGTGAATCACCTGAAGGAGCCTGTGACAGAATCCCAGTGGAGGGAATATCGAGCCCCATTGAAGGGTCCCCCCTGAGGCCCATCCAACCAAGGTGGGCTGTGAGGAAGTTGTAACTGATGGGGGTGGCAATTTAACCGGGACCATAGGCATTCAGTAGATGGACAGCGGAGGGGTTGCAGGAAGAGGAGCTATCTGTGAGGCACATCCCCCTGCCCGGTGAAGTGGCTGCTACAATGCCATCCTAGCAGCCACACCCCTGAATTACATGCAAGCCCCTCCTTCTGGCCTTCCAGCCTAAGAGCTTCACCAATGGGCAGGATGGTGATTTTCTAGCAGGTGGAGTTTTTACAGATTTCGCTCTCCCAGATTACAAAACAACTTATTGTCTAGAGTTCAAACAACATGGCTCTGCGAGTGACTACTAAGAATAGGTAGAAGGCTCCTAACATGAAAGAGTTGCACCCTAAGAAGGGCTGTGAGAACCAACTGGAAGATTCTATCGCTGGCGAGGGTGAACACACTGAAGGGGAACAGACCCTCATGAAATCACTCACCGTCTTTCACACTGATGAATTTACGAACCTGGAGAAAACTGTGCACTCACTAGAAAACAAGACGAAGGACACAATTGCTAGAATCACAAATGTGCAGCAGTCACAATACAGAGGCCCACTGTCACTCTAGAACATGGCTGGTTCCACTGTATGGCAATACATGATGGTGGACTGAGGTGCCACCCACAAGAGGGCACCACTGGATGCCATATTTGTCCTGCAAATAGCAGATCCTGCAACAAAACCATGCGGGAGCGTCCGGTGAGGGGGGGCACACAAGTGTTGCTTTGCCTTGGGCAGTAGTAATATTTGCACAGGCCATGTGTCCATTCTTTCATTTGTGTCCGGGGTCTGGATGCAATTTCAGGATCGAAGACATTGGTTTATCACTGAGAAGACAATAGCAAAGTGACAGTATCTGTTGAAAAATATGATGGGTTGGGCGGAGGTAAATGTGGCTCTCCGGCTGTGTAGAAAAGTCGCCGGAACTCACTTTACTCTGGGTGTAACGACAATGAAAGGTGCAAAAACCTTCTGTACGGCTTAGCTCTCGAATGTCACAATTTTCGTTCAAATAAATGTGGCCTCATATTTTCCAAAGAAAGATGTGTGCGTGTCGCCTTGGCGGGCCCTGATCCCTGGGCTGCCCATCTATTAAACCATGAGTGGGGCTTTTTTAAATAGCTCATACTGCAAACTGAATCACTTCCAGGAGCACCTCATTTTGGCAGGAAACACACAGTGTGATTACATGATTTGCCCAGGATTCCACACTTGCTTAAGTGGCTAAAGCCAGCATTTGAGCCTAGCCTGAAATTTAGGTACTTGACTACACATCTTTCCAGTTCAAGTTGGTACAAATATGTATTGAAGTTTGGTTTTAACCCTTTAAGTGCCAAGAACGAGTATACTCGTCCTTTTTACATAGACTTCAATAATAGCCTGGCACTTAAAATACTTAAAATAATACAATTCTGGCTCTTTGCACACAAGTCACTTTTTAGACAGAATTTTAAATGATACTTATAGCCCGCTTATCATAGCTGTTACTCTGTATATAAAAGACATTTTCAGTGATGGGGATTATTTATAGGGGAAATATGTCATTGGTATGAATTGTATACTTTTATGCCAATGATTGTAAGCCATGAAAAGGAAATGCTGTTTATTGTTGTAAGTTTCTGTATTCGATTGTTCTCTTTACTTTTCTCTTTCCATTTATTTTGTGTTTTTCTTATACCGCTAACTTCTTTTGTAAAGGTTTGTAATAAACCATGAACAATAACAACAAAATACTCAATGATTTACAGATTTCTTTAAAAATGCACAAGTTACATGATAAACAACGCAGCAACATGTACATAATTTTAGAAACGGCTTGATGAAAAAGATTATTTGGGTAATTTTGTTTTGAATTCCAAATTACATGGCGGAGACCACTCTTGTTTCCACTTCTTTGCAAAAGGGTCCCTACCAGCGATTTGAATTGTTTCCACCAAGTACTGGAAAAGTAAATAGCAAAACATAGGCAAAACCGCATTTTCTCAACACTTTTACACTATGTGTATGGCAAACTGTAAATCTCTCCGACAATTAACGATTTGGAATCCGCTTGCTTTTACCAATAAAGCTACTATCATAGGTGGTAATTTTCCAAGTTCTGCAGAGTAGAAAAAGTGGCGGAAAAAATGATTTGATTGTAGCTTTATTTTCCCCATACTGAATGGAAGCCTGCACGCTCCAGAATGCAAATTAATGAGAACTTACAAACAATCTCAGACTGAAAGTGAAATGAGTCGTGCAGAGTCTTTGGAGCAGTTGTGAGCAGTAACTCTGCTGTGTCTACTCAACGTGTTGTGGCCGTTACTCTGCTAAAATCCGACTCGCACCGTGGACCGGTCGCAGAGTCTTTGGAGTCTCTGGAGTCTTGGAGATGTGAGATGCTGCCGGTGGTTTTATTGGTCACAAACTATGTCTCACACGCTGGAGCGAGGGAAGTCCTTCACCCAACATCAAACGTTGCTAGTGCAGCCGAAGACCCGAGCTCAGCTGCGACGAGAACTTGAAGAGCCAAGGAGTGAGGTTGGTGAGTCTAAGGAAGCATCGATGGACAGTTCGGAAGATACTGTATGTGGGCAGCGTCCCAGAAAGCATGGAAAGCAAGTAAGTCAGCACAGTGTGTTACCAGGAAGTCAATGCCATAGTGTAACTGTCTGTGATGCCTCGCTAGCTGTCTCCTCTTATGAGGTCGATGTGGCTGTAGCCAAGTCACACAACGACTGTATTAGCGAGACTGCAGGCGGTCTGTTGGTTCAAACACATACTGCGAACATCGAAAATTTGAATCCTAATCAGCGTTACACACACAGTGACTCTCCTCGATGGTTGCCTTTTAACAGCATGGCTATTGACCCCACAAGTATTTATGTTAACAGCCACAATAAAGACAATGCTGGGGGTTTACTCCAAGTTCCAATGCTACATGTTCTTACATGTTCAAGGCTATGAGGAGAGGTGTTCTACTTGAGGTAAATGTCAAATCTGAGTCTGTGTGCATTCCAAATGCACAAAATGTACTAAGAATAGACTCTGGAACTGTAACTCTTGCAGCGACAGCAGCACCAACTGCCAATGCGGAAGTGTGTTATGACCACAGTACGTCTTTCTTAGTTCCTCTAAAAACACGGCAGGGCACTGTGACAGATAGGAACATACTGCAACCTGAGCATGAGGACGTGCGAGAAAAGCATGATGTTTTCTGTGCACATTTATCCCAATTCCCCACTTGCCCCCGGAAGACACTGGGGTCACAAGGTCACTATTACAGGTTGAACCTAGATGTGAAAGAAGAAACTACCTGGACTTAGTGAACAAACTCTTACTCGACTTATCCCAATTAAACAAAGTGTGTAAAAGCAAAGAAGCTAATAATGAGGCTAACAATGAGGGTCATGAAGTTCAGACCCCGAGCTTAAGAACTGCCTCAGCTGAAACCTCTCCTAACATGAGGTGGAAAAGTGATCTGAACAAACAAAGAAGGGTAGACCTTAGTACGTCCTCCAACGCAAAACGAAAAAACAGATGATGGATTTGGATATGACTGATCCACACATATAGGAACAAAGGATTGGACACAAGAAAGAGTCATTGCCAACATCAGATTCCTCCTCAACTGACTCTTCGATAATGGAGCGTGAGTACCCAAAGATCCAGAGATCAAAGTTTAGACCTTGCATAAAACAAGACGAGTTTGCAGAAGATTCAATCAAAAAGATGATACGAGAACGGCAGCCTATATTGATGTCCACAATAGCAATAACGATCTCGCCTTTTATTAAGCTGTATGAACAAATAGATGATAACATCAAAGATTTAAAAACACTGGTGGCCCTGTGGTAAACCTCGAAAGTGATAACGCATTATTTAAATACACTTATCACGAGATGAACAAAAGGATTGATGACTCGCTGTATAATCTAACTGTACAAAAATAAATTGTAACTTGGACAGAAAACTGTTTGCCGAAGTGGCAAAAGAAGCTTTGGCTTTACCGAAGATGAAAGAGTCCACATCAGGAACTTCGGCCAAATGGGACAGTCAAACTCCTCAGTATTTGCAAACTAGAAAAGACCCTATATCACAAGAGGAGCTGAATCCCTCAAATAAAAAAGACTGCAATGCAGAAGTGCAAATTCAAAAAAACAGCAAGCCATAATGTGAGCATGAGTAACAACATGGGCAGTTTGGGGTGGTCATCAGAAACATTAATTCCTGTAGTCGGCGAGACTATTGAGAATACCGAGACTAGACAAAAAACAAGTACTGCAATAGTGGAATCAGAGAGAATCGACGGGAAAGAAGCCCCAACAGCAAATCTGCTGAGGGCAACAGAACTGAGCCATCGTGGTCCAACGATCACTATACAAGATGACAATGATGCACTAATTGAGCCAACTCAGGACGTAACTATGCAATCTTCATTCTCTAGAGCGGTGCAAAGCATCATGGGAAAAGAGAACCGGGCATTATACGATCTACTGGCAACGTTCAGAAAGGAATTCAGAAAGGAATTAAAAACATTCCTATTCAAATGAACTTAAGTAACCATGGTGACCCTAAGCCTCCACAGCTAAACATATAACATATAGTTAACATCTGCGCCCGAATGCAATTGCTTGCTTGGTGCGTGTAAGAAATGAATCAAAATCAAAAAATCTACACATTTCAAATACTTCAAGAAATATAGCCAACTGCAGCAAAGATCACAACAAAGTCAATGGTGTGTATCTTGTAAAAGGAGCAAAAAATATTGAGATATTCGCCATATTTAGTAAAAATACTATGACCTCAAAGCTGCAGGCGGTCAAAAAAATAGATTTGAGAAAAACAAAAAAACAAAACCCAAAAAAATCACTGGATGGGTAACCGTTCGAGGAAATTCCTACGTAATATTAAAACTGTCAATGTCACTGTAAACAACAACCGTGATGTTATGCGAGACAATAAAAAACGAATGAGAAGACTAAACAGGAAGGCTCAGTTACCCGTGGAGATAGAAGAGTGTGAGGAAGCCTAAATTGATTTGATGAAAATGTCCACCTATGACGACGACATCATAGAAACACACAAGCAATTTCCCTTGCCGAAGCCTTTTCATGTTGATGTAACATCTAAAGATTTGTCTGTAGACCCCCAGACAAAATAAAAATGGGCGATCAAGTGGCAAAAACACATCCATTGGTGACAGAGACAAAGAATAACACATCACCTTTAAAGAGAACAACAATGAATCAGAATAACGAATCAAACATGGTTCGTTTGGGAAGAATATGTACACTGATTCAACCAGTGCCTTCTGTCTCAAATTCTTTGTCAAAATCTAGCCCAACCTTTCCCACCATGAATGAAAGATGGGAAAAATTAGCTGAAGGATCATGGCTGTTGACTCCAGGGAACAGAAGTGGAAAAACAATTGTGGCTCCTGCTTTTACAGAAGTAGGGGCCACATTGACTTGCATTAATGGTCTTAGTTCTCAAATTCGCTCTCAAGTGCCTGTAGCACATCTTGGTGTTGAACAGCAAGTTTTGAGACAAGATGTACAAGGGCGGGGTCCTGCATGCCATAAAAGAGAGGTAGGAAGGATTGAGAAAAAACCACAAGCAACCTTCAGAATTGGCTTGGAACGAATCGTGAGCAGTGACAACCTCATCTTAAATTGTTACAATGTACTATGCTTGCTCCACCATGTACCCAGTCTAAGAACTATTGAATCTAATGATTTGAAAATTGTGGAATTTGCAGGGGAAACTCAAAATGAGTTTGAATGGAAAAATCATTAATATCCTGCTGGACGCAGCTCCGGTGCTTATGTCTTTGGGTTTTGATATTTTTAAAATCAGCGATGAAACTTCTGGATCGCCTGAAGACAAGACGTATGATTATGACCTAAATAAAGGGGCAAACACAAAGATACACAGTGGAATTACTGGCGAGTCCTAGGGATAGTAAAATGTCTGTGTCAGTTACCCAAAAAGAGCCAATAGAAAACAATGAAGGAACAGAGCTTAGTCGTGGCAAATCTTCAAATGGCTGGCATAATAAACAACAAATCAAAATAACATTTGGATGCAAAACCAGGCTCAGAGCCAGTAGTCAGACTGATGAGGAAAACGGAAGCACAGCTCAGTCAACCAATGATTGGCACTGGCTGGCTGAAGCCCTGTTGACAAACACTCAAAAGAATAACACCAAATAATGCCAGGCTGAAACGGAGCAGTCCACGATTGTGGTCGGGACATAGAACACTACAGGTTTCATGCACTTATTTCAGAATAATTGGTAGAGTGACATTGACATAATGTGCTTGCAGGAAACTTGGCTCTTGGAAAGGCCTTTGTCTGATGAATTTGAGATTGCATTTAATCCTGCAATAGGTAGTCTAAAAGGAAGACCTATGGCAGGCCTTCTTACACTTGTTCGGAAAACATCAGGTCTCCGACTTATTACATCTTGGAATATATCTTCTTACATACAAGTAACTATGATTCACATTCCGAAACAGGACCTGGTGTATGTCATCACTGTATATTGGCATCATGTAGCAGCAGGATCCTTATCATTCATTGATCAGGTGTCATCACTGATCAATGATATATATGAGGAAGCAAGTGCAACAGGACTCATAATTTGCGGAGACTTGAATATAAATTGTCTCAATCCAACAAAAGGTATACTTGATAAGCTTGTTGACAGGTGGTGCCTCGAAATGGACCTTCGGAATATCCAGATGCTGAATGGAAACATCAAAGGTGACATACTTGCCAAGTTCACATGGAGCAGGATGGGCCAGACCTCAACTCTAGATTATTTCTTTGTGTCTGAAAGTATACATGAGCGAGCATCTCTTACGCAGGTGATTAACGGACCTTACGGTACCATAACATTTGTATTTGTATTTATTTGTTTATATAGCGCTTTACACCAAAACGCTGCACAATTGAACAACTTAATACCTGAAGCATAAACAATATAATGGTAGAAGCAAATTACAATATGAATCAGTCAACAAAACAGTAAGAAGAGCAATTAACTGAAGGGAATAGGGAGAGCAGTGGAGTAGGACTGTTTGGGAGGGTGAGGGGAAGGGGTGAGGAGGAGCAGGAGGAGGGGAGGGGAAAAGGAGAAAGTGGGGAGGTGAGGGAGGGGAGGGAGATAATCAAGGGGAAAGATAAAGGAGGGAAGGGAGGCAGGAGGGGCAAGGGGTTTCAAGGAGGAGAATGGAGAAGGAGAGATTTAAGGGAGGTGCGGAATGAGGAGAAGGTAGGGGTAGAATGGATTGCGAGAGGTAGGGAGTGTCATGATGCCCGCTCCCGGGGAGCCGGTTCAAGCCCTGCGTCCCCGAAAGCGGACATCCAGTCCCCAAGGAAGGACCCAGCAACCCCATATAGGGGCCCTTTGGACAGTGTCCTGGCGCCTATGGCGCCAGGCTCATAAAAGACATCAGTCCTGGCGCCATAGGCGCCAGGCTCATTATGGGAGTGCTTGGGTGCACTTAGCTGATGCAGACCATGCTGCAGGATCCCGGCCTCCTTGAGGCCTGAAAGGAACTACTTTACCTGTGGGACTAATTTACCATCCGGGCGTGGTCGGGGAAGGATACATACCTGATTGGAGGAAGGATACATACCTGGAACTTCTTCCAAGGCTATTTAAACCCCACCCGAACAGCCACACGTGCTTCGCGTTGTTCTGCATCTAGCAGTTGGACGCTCACCGTGTCTGCTCCTGCATCCTAACTTCTGCCACGCCTGCCAGCATCCTGGATCACCTGCAAAGGAAGAGAAGAAGAGAACAGAAGAAGGAAAAGTCCTTACCTGCTAAAATCCGCATCCCGGAGACATCTCGCCGACAATCCTGAAAAGGAAGACTTTAATTTAAAAGCTCATCGCGTCGATCGCTGCAGCGCCGCATTCCACTCACCTTTACAGGGTGCCTCCATGTTCAGCAGCGATCATCCGGATTCGCAGTCACGCCCCAGCGCCTAGGGAGAAAAAGACCAGAACAAAAGGTGAGAGAGAGAAGGGAATAAGGAAAGCTAAATCTTCATGTTAAGACTTACCGTTGATTCATTCCCTCTTCATTTCGGGTCCGCGCTGCATCCTGGCATTTCCGGACCCCGGCCCCTAAGGGAAAAAAGAGACATCAGCGTTAATGAGCGAATGAAAAGACATTACCAAAAAAACGCTCATTAAAGACTTACCTGATTTCTACAAGGATTTCACCTCTCATCTCGGGTCGGTGCCTGTTCCCCGGCATTCCGTACCCCGGCCCCTATGGGGAAAAAGACACTAGCATTAGTACATTAATGCATGGACACAAGGGGAACCTCTTATCAAAAAAAAACTTACCTGGAAGCCAAGGAAGTTTGGTTCTCACCAATCCGAAAATCCAGTGAAGTAACTGGATACCAACGCGCCCCTGCATCAGAAGCAGGATGGAGAGCTCGTCCTTCCAGACCCTAAGGTGAGACGCTACGAGAAATCACAGAAGGGTTTCGAGGAGGGTGAGAGGGGAAAGTGGGAGGCCGATTGCATTACCCCGCAGACAGTTAATCCCCTATTTTCCCCTACAGAAGGATACTTCTGCGAGCCAGACAAGCCAGATTTGGGGGCCCGGTCCAGTCCGTCTTCCGAACCCTGCGCATCACCTTAGAAGAGGTCACAGCAGCGCGAACCAGGCCAGCGCCTCCGTGGGAGTCAGGTGAGCGTAACAGAACGCGAAGCCTTCCTACAAATTCCCACCCAGGCGCTATGGAAAGTTCTGAGACTGATCAGTTGGCCCAATTACTGGGGGAATTACGGGCCGAAGTACATGCCGCTCGTCAAGAGACTAATGCCCTCAGGAGGGAATTAATAATATCAAAGGAAAGAACTGATGACCTGGCCAGACAGCTTTTGCAAGGTCAAGCTGGGCAAACTCCTCTACCCGGTTCCGGAGGGAACCCCGCTCCTGTGGTTTCCAGTAACCCTGTGCTGATTAATCTACCTGGAAACATGCTGCTGGCCCCACCCGAACGCTTTGCTGGGGACCCCAAATGATTCGCCGTATTCATGAATCAGTGTCGTTTGCACTTCCTATGCAGACCTGGGGCCTTCCCTAATGATCAGACCAAGGTAGCCTTTGTATTGTCATATCTCAGCGGCTGCGCTGCCGACTGGTCAGTTCCACTTGTTACTCAAGATCACCCGATTCTCCGTGATTTTCAAAGGTTTCAAGCAAGCATGGAAAGGTTATTTGCTCGACACTCTCAGGGGCAGGCCATGGATGACGAACTTCTATCCCTGTGACAGGGCAATCAGGACCTCCTATCCTATATTGCAACCTTTAATAGACTAATTGTGGAAACGGGATGGCCAGAGTATAAAAGAGTCACGTTGTTTTATCGAGGCCTTCGCGGAGAACTTAAAGATGTCTTGGCCCAAGTTGTAAATCCACCCCAAGAATGCACAGAGTATATAGACTTAGTGGTCCAATTGGATCACAGACTTCAAAACAGAAAAGCAGATCGGTCCAGGTTTGAGACCCGGGTGTTGGTCAAGACCCATGCTAATCCCAAGGGAGTTGATGTCTCTGAGCCTATGCAAATTGGAGGGGTTAAAGGACCCTTAACTCAAAAGGAACGTGAAAGGAGGCGGCAGTTAAAATTATGTCTTTATTGTGGGAATTCTGGACACTTTCTACGAGATTGCCCGGCAAAACCGCCCCCAAAAGCGGTAGGAGCCGCTGATAAAAACCATGAAGACTCTGTTTCGGGAAACGACTCCACCCGACAAGTGTAGGGGTCCGCTTGCCGAGCTTGAAAACTAACTCTCAGACCTCGCATTTCATTGTGCCAATGGTCCAGAACAGCCTAAGCGGTTGCATGCAATAAAGGCATACATCGATAGTGGGGCTATTGGAAACTATGTGGATCGTGAATTGGTCTCTAGGATTAACCTCCCTCTCCGTCCTAAAACCAGCAAAGATGTCATCACCACAGTCTATGGAACTGAAATTGCCTCTGGACCGGTAACACATTCCACTACTGAGGTGACTCTTATTGGTCCCGACGGCCATCGGGAGGGTGTTGTGTTTGATGTAATCAAGGCTCCACAGTTTCAGGTTATTCTTGGAATCCCCTGGTTAGAGACACATAATCCTCGAATTGATTGGCAAGCTAAGAGAATAACCTTCCCGGATTGTACACAAACCTGCTACCCAGAAAACCTGAAGATTAATCTAGCATCTGTAACCTCTGCCTCCATGCAACTACCTGCGGAATACCAAGACTTTCAGGACATCTTCCAAAAGGAACAGGCCAACACGTTACCTCCTCACAGATCGTACGATTGCCAAATCGATCTGGTGCCCGGTGCACAACCCCCTTGTAGCAGGATTTATGCCCTTACCGAACCTGAGAATCTGTATTTGAGACAATATTTGGATCAATACCTAGCTAATGGTTTTATTCGCCCGTCAAAGTCCCCGGCATCCTCGGCTTTGTTGTTCGTGCCCAAAAAAGAAGGCGACCTTAGAACTTGTATCGATTAACGCGCATTGAACCAGATAACGGTTAAAAACCGTTATCCTCTGCCTCTGATCCCTGAACTCCTTGAGCAGGTGAAGGACGCTTGCATATACACCAAGTTAGATCTCCGGGGGGCTTATCATCTGGTACGAGTTAAAGAAGGCGACGAATGGAAAACTGCCTTCCGTACTAAATACGGATTATTCGAGTACCAGGTGATGCCTTTCGGATTGTGTAACGTGCCGGCTGCCTTCCAATACTTCATGAATGATGTCCTTTGGGAACTCATCAATGTTTGTGTTGTCGTATATATCGATGACATTCTGGTGTACTCCTCTTCGGAATCTGATCACAGAAAACACGTCAGGGCAGTACTTGAAAAACTACGCCAACACAAACTATTTGCTAAATTGGAGAAATGTGTTTTCCATACCACAGAAGTCGAGTTTCTAGGTTTCATCTTGACACCCAAAGGAGTCCGAATGGACTCAAGAAAAGTGGATGCCATCCTCAAATGGCCATCACCTAGCTCTGTAAAAGGGGTTCAAAGCATGCTCGGCTTTGCCAATTTCTATCGCAGGTTTATCCCTGAATTTTCACGCGTGGTACAACCCATTACTGCATTCTTGAGGAAAAATAAACGTTTTGAATAGTCTGAAGAAGCCGAGCAGGCCTTTCAGGATTTAAAAGCTAAGTTTACCTCCGCACCTATATTGAAACACCCGCGTCCAGATCTCCCTTATGTTGTCGAGACTGACACATCCAGCCTAGCCATGGGAGCTGTCCTGTCCCAAAGAGATCCCAAAACCAACCAACTGCATCCCGTAGCATTTTGGTCCAGAAAATTCTCGGCACCCGAGGTTAATTATGCAATCACGGACAAAGAACTGTTAGCCATTAAGTCCGCTTTTAAAGCCTGGCGGCATTATCTGCTTGGCGCTCGACATACCATCACAGTGATCACTGATCACCGGAATTTACAGTATTTGAAAACCGCCAAGGCTCAGTCATCACGGCAGCTCCGATGGGCTTTGTTTTTCGCTGAATTTGATTTCGTGATTACCTATCGACCTGGCTGCAAGAATGGCAAAGCAGACGCCTTATCCCGAATTGGAATGGGAGAATCTGATACAAACTCAGAACCAGTACCAATAATTTCTGAACAGAGGATTCTAGGCATGACTTTGTTACAGATGCTTGAAGACATTCAAGCCAGAGTGAAACAACTCCTGGACCCTACAACCTTACAGGAATGGATACAAAAGGGATCAGACTTTACCATAGATAATGGTTTACCTTATTTCCAAGGACGCTTATTCCTGCCACATAAGGAATTACACGAACTAGTTATTTCCGGTTATCATGATACATTAATAGAGGGACACCCTGGTATTGCCAAGACAGAGGAAAAGGTGAGACGATAATTTTGGTGGCCCTCTTGGCGAAAAGATGTTAAATCTTTTGTGATGTCCTGTGGTGTTTGCGCCCAAAATAAAAGTCAAAAGAAAAGACCAGCCGGTCTCCTTCAACCTCTAGACATACCACCAGCACCCTTGCACACCCTATCAATGGATTTTATTACGGACCTGCCTCCTTGTTCGGGGTACAATACTATTCTGGTAATTGTGGATTTGTTTTCCAAAATGGCCCACTTTATTCCTTTGAAAGGTTTACCTTCAGCTTCTGTCCTAGCCAAAGAATTCCTCGAAAATATTGTTCGGCTACATGGATTCCCATCTATACTAATCTCTGACCGGGGAAGCCAATTCATTTCCCACTTCTGGCGCAAATGTTGTCAAATGGCACAGATCTACATAAGATTATCGACCAGTCACCATCCTCAGACCGATGGTCAGACCGAGAGGACAAATCAGACCCTTGAACAGTACTTACGGTGTATGTTACAGCAATCTGAAAGCAACTGGAAAGACATTCTTTGGATAGCCGAATACGCATATAATAATTCGGTACACTCTGGAACTGGCCACAGTCCTTTTTATACTTTGTTTGGGCATCACCCTTGAACCTCAAACCTTGACTCACCTCTGAACCTCGGAATTCCTGCAGTAGAACATCTGCATTCTACAATTACCCAAGCCTTCAAAGAGGCAACTACGCATTTACAACAAGCCAAGAGAAAATACAAGGAGAATGCTGATCTACATAGGAGTGAAGCACCTCCGTATCAGATTGGGGATCAAGTGTGGTTAGCTACCAGACATTTACCACTCAAAGGGCCTCGAACTTTTAACCCAAAATATCTGGGACCTTATTCTATTACGGCAATAATTAACCCAGTGGCTGTTAAACTTGATTTACCAGCTAGTATGCGAATTCACCCTGTTTTTCATGTGTCACTTCTGAAACCAGTGGTACCCGGAACCCGACTACTGAAACCTCCAGAACCTATTCTAATAGATGGGGAGCCCGAATTCGAAGTGAAGAACATTTTAGACTCAAAAATGTTTAGGTCAAAACTGTTCTACCTAATTGATTGGAAGGGGTACGGACCTCAGGAGAGGTCGTGGGAACCCAGCGACCATGTGCATGCACCTCGATTAGTCAAGAAATTCCACCGACTCTTCCCAGACAAACCAAAACCCCCGGAGGGAACAACCTTGGGAGGGGCCTTGGGGGGGAGTGCTGTCATGATGCCTGCTCCCGGGGAGCCGGTTCAAGCCCTGCGTCCACGAAAGTGGACATCCAGTCCCCAAGGAAGGACCCAGCAACCCCATATAGGGGCCCTTTGGACAGTGTCCTGGCGCCTATGGGGCCAGGCTCATAAAAGACATCAGTCCTGGCACCACAGGCGCCAGGCTCATTATGGGAGTGCTTGGGTGCACTTACCTGATGCAGACCATGCTGCAGGATCCCGGCCTCCTTGAGGCCTGAAAGGAACTACTTTATCTGTGGGACTAATTTACCATCCGGGCGTGGTCGGGGAAGGATACATACCTGATTGGAGGAAGGATACATACCTGGAACTTCTTCCAAGGCTATTTAAACCCCACCCGAACAGCCACACGTGCTTCGCGTTGTTCTGCATCTAGCAGCTGGACGCTCACCGTGTCTGCTCCTGCATCCTGACTTCTGCCACGCCTGCCAGCATCCTGGATCACCTGCAAAGGAAGAGAAGAAGAGGACAGAAGAAGGAAAAGTCCTTACCTGCTAAATCCGCATCCTGGAGACATCTCGCCGACAATCCTGAAAAGGAAGACTTTAATTTAAAAGCTCATCGCGTCGATCGCTGCAGCGCCGCATTCCACTCACCTTTACAGGGCGCCTCCATGTTCAGCAGCGATCATCCGGATTCGCAGTCACGCCCCAGCGCCTAGGGAGAAAAAGACCAGAACAAAAGGTGAGAGAGAGAAGGGAATAAGGAAAGCTAAATCTCCATGTTAAGACTTACCGTTGATTCATTCCCTCCTCATTTTGGGTCCACGCTGCATCCTGGCATTTCTGGACCCCGGCCCCTAAGGGGAAAAAGAGACATCAGCGTTAATGAGCGAATGAAAAGACATTACCAAAAAAACGCTCATTAAAGACTTACCTGATTTCTACAAGGATTTCACCTCTATTTTCACCTATTTTCACCTACAGAAGGATACTTCTGCGAGCCAGACAAACCATATTTGGGGGCCCGGTCCAGTCCGTCTTCCAAACCCTGCGCATCACCTTAGAAGAGGTCACAGCAGCGCGAACCAGGCCAGCGCCTCCGTGGGAGTCAGGTGAGCGTAACAGGGAGTTCCAGTGCAGGGCGGCTAGGAGTTGGAAGGAGCGGAAACGGGAGGGGGCACAAGAGGACAGAGGTACAGTGAGAAGGAAATGGTCAGCAGAACGAAGGGAACGGGAGGGAGAGTAGAAAGAGAGGAGGGAGGAGAGATAAGGGGGAGCAAGACCATGGAGAGATTTGAAGACGAGGCAGAGAAAGTGAAATTTAAGTTGGGAGTGTAATGGAAGCCAGCCAAGGGAAGAGAGGGTAGTAGAAGATAACATGGTGAAGATAACATTCAACATAGCCACAAATCAGAACAACATTTTAAGGAACTGGAAGATCAATGTGGGCTCAAACAGAGTGAGGCTGCACCTCAATGACATTGAAATAAACTCAATTGCAAGGAAATATTGTGAAGAACAAATTGAGGTCGAATATGGTCAATTGCTAACCCAATACACTAAAAAGAATCAAGGTTTGAAAAATCATAAATTCGCACCAAAACATAAATTCGATCTTTTTTTAGGCGAAAAAGACAGATGCGTGGTGAAATTAGAAAGTTATACAGCGAGGATGCAACTGGCCTATTATATAAAAAAAGAGCTGCGAAGCAAAAGTATAAGAACAGGGTCAAGGGTCATAAAGTGCTTATGTTACAGAATGAGTCAGAACTCATGATGACAAATCAAAAAAACAAAAATTCTTGTGACTTCTAAAATAATCAACAATGAGAGCGCAACACAAGCAGCGCTCCAGATCAATACTGTAACAGAGGCAGACTGGATAACATATTACAGCGAGTTATACAGCAAAAAAAGGCTACAATGAAGAACCAGACTTACCTACTCTAAAGTGTTGGAATTTAGAGTTTAAGAAAAATGATATTCTAGATATTATAAAAAAGGTGAGCTATTCGAGGACCCTAACTACACCCTCAAACAGAATCCCAAAGAATGGGCCGAAATATGCTTTGCACTTTTTCGTAGAATTAACATCAAACGTGTAACACCAACATCTTGGAGAAGCGCTGTTATTGTACCTGTGTTCAAATAAGGCAACAGGGCAAATCCTAAGGATTACAGGCCAATAGCGCTTTTGGACGTTTTGGGAAAAGTGTATGCCACAATGTTGCAACAAAAGCTACTCAATTGGATCACAGAGTTTCAGCATATAGACCCGAGACAATCAGGCTTTGTGCAGGGGGTCGGATGCGGTTTGAATTTGTTAATACTAAACTTAATAAAAATGGAGGCCATAAGAACGGGTGGTAAAGTGTATTTAGCACTCATAGACTTCTCCCACGCTTTCGACAATATAGACGGAGAAATTCTTTGGTCCAAGATGAAAAAGTGGAAGTGTCCACCAGGCCTACTGGCGGCCACCAAGGAGTTACAGACTGGAACCAATGTCAGGATCCATTTAGATCAGGTTAGCACCCTTTCGGCCGCGATTAACACATTTTGCGGCGTAAAGCAAGGCTGCCCCCTAGCAACTTGCTTCTTTCCAACTTTGGCTACACCTTTGAGAATGTTTGTTAATTTCCACCTAAAATACATTTGAGTCACGTGAGCTGGTTGCTATATGCGGACGACCTAATTCTTCTTGACGCAACTCCAATTGGACTACAGCGGAAGCTGTAGAGATATATGCAAAAACCAACAGCCTTTATTTCAATAAAAATAAATGTGAGATAGTGGTCCTACAAAATCTGAGAACCAACACAAAATCGAACGGTAAAAAGTTGGAATGGCGTTTGGGGAACAAAACTTTGAAAAGTGTAACTAACACCAGATACCTGGGGATGAAGATCAGTTCTCACATTGATGTCATCTCCTGGGCAGAAACAGCAAAAAATAAGTGTCGGCACTTAGCATGCCAAGATGTCACCATCAACAAAAAATATGGAAAATTCTCCTTGCGACCTTTTATAAACTTGTACAACCAAAAAGTGGTTCCGGCCTTGATTTTTGGAGAAGAATATGCCTTGGGTTGCTCATATGAACTATGGGCATTGCTTGAAAATATCTTTTGGGCAAAGGTATTACAGCTTCTGAAGGGAATGGCAACGGTGTGTATACGATATGAGCTAGGTCTCGTATCTATTAATGCACGTATATGCTGGAACACACTAGCTCTCTATCGTAAAATCACAATACATGATGTTGTTCCTCAATTTCAAATCTTGCATAATCCTGGAAACGGTAACACAGAGAGGTTACTAGTACTATGGACTTGACGATGTGAAGCTCTGCTTGAAGATCTGGAAACCGACTGCTTAACTCTCCACTGCAATCCTAACTCAGTTAAAAATAAACTCTGGAGGCTTGATTGGATTGCAACTGGAGAGCAGAGGCCACGCCTAAGAATGATGACGGAGGTGCCATGTGAAGTGAGAGGGTACAATGAACTTGCAGAATACGTGGAACACATCCCGGAACCCATATCGAAGATCTTTATTCCTGTGTTTTCGATTAAATGCCTTTAAAACTAAAGAAAGATTAAGTACTTGGGCAAAAAATCGCAATCAGGACACAACTTGAAGATTCTGCACTCAACATGAGGAAACTTTAAAACACCTTGTCCTTTTTTGTTCTGCTATACGACCTCAAAGGACACAACTATTGGTGACAGTCATTGAAAGGTATCAATCATTGAGTAGCGAAGACTGGTGGCAAATGATGCTTAGTGGGTCAAATACAAAACTAATTTATGCCCTAACTTTCCTTTTGGAAGTCATAAGGGACTTAATGCTAACCACAAGCAGTAGACTTGAATAAATAATACACAGGAGCCAGATGATTGATACTTTTGAACAAAATCATAGACACCAAAGAAGATATGTTGACAAACTTTGATGTATTTAAACTTGGAGACTTAATGATGAAATGTGTGATGTGGAAAAACTGTATGTTGTGTTTTTGTGTTGGACTGTTTAAAGGTTTGAATAAACTGTATAAAAAAGAAATAAAAAAAAGACCAAAAAAAAGAAATTAAATGGATGTCATTGTTTCACACAGCTTGTTCTGCAGCCCCATAATTTCTAATCACACTTAAATAGCTTATTAAAAGTTTACATAATTTTAAGGATAAATAGCAGTGTACCTTTTCCCATAACTAATCGCTTCCTGTTTTAAATCTGCTCCCGAGACATGTTAAAAAGATATGGCCTCCCTGGGAGGGCCTGTGCAGCCCTGGCTGACTTTGAGAGGAGAAAGGCAGCGGAAGGGGGCCCCATGGTCTTTTGTCTCTTGTCCAAGGCTTAAATCCACCTCTGATTGCACTCTGCAGGTAATATTTCAATACCATGTTTTAGGTTTGCCAGCAACATAATAGGAAATGCTCTTTTCTTGTGCTATTTTCAAGGTTTCATGATCAATCTTCATAGAGGCAAATATTTATTGGGGGGGGACAATACTCCATTCCCGCTCCCACCCTGTAACATAGATGGGATCCCACAGGAAATAACTTCTATTTCCAGCACTTGCTAACCACCCAGCAGTTATATCATACTTTTCAAACAAGACCCAGAATACACATGATCGCTTCTGTTTACATACAAACATTGTTAAGGGTTACTCCAACAGTCTGAGGTTATCAAGTCAGTACTCAATCTCTTCATTGCACGAACCCTTCTGGCCAGGCAGGCTAGGATTCCACACAAAGCTGCATACCATTAATGTCAGAACCCCACTGGTAAGTACACCTGAGAAGATCTGAAACGTGTCCATACTTGCCATCCCATCCTTGACATGTTCAGATAGGGCCTTGTTGGGCCAACTCAGTGAGGTGCCGATTGGTTCCCTAGGCGTGCAAGCAAGACACTCACAACTGGGCATATAACACTTTCACCTAGGGAGACCAACTGAAACCAAGACGAATTGGCAAAGCCAACAGTTTGGGCTTTTGAGTACACATGGAACAGGTATTTGCCAGGCACTGCCATAAAGGTACCACCTGGCAATAAGGTAAGAACATCTGAAAAATTGTGCAAATTCCTAGGCATATGATGTCATGAATTGAACTGACTTTTCTGGTAAACTCAAAATATCTACACTGAATAATTGTGACCTTTTATGGTCTAAAAACCTTTGTCTTTTACCCCTCTTGAAAAAGTATTCTGAATGCTAACTGTAAGATATTAATTTCCCCAGCACCCTTGTTACTAATTGAACTGTGATTGTAGGTTGTGTCTGTGGGCCATCCCAAAAGGGTCTTATCTAATTCAGAAACTTAGAATGTACAGTATTGAAGTATATTTGTGTGTGATTATATGATTGCCTCTTTCTATTGAATGTTTTATAATTGAATGGTTAATACATTAATAAGTATTTAACCAAAAAACCTTGATTGTAAGAGTTTATTTGAACACTTGTTATTGTAGACCTCTGTCTAACATCATTACTGCTCACATTTCCCCTCTTGAGATAAGCCTGGCTGCTCAACACGCTACCAAAACTGTGTAGTACAGACTTATACCAAAGGTTGGTTTGCTTACACATGTAGTCATAGTTGCTTGTAGTGTTCCCAGAGCGTACTGCATTCAAACTTTGCCTAACACGGATCAAACCAGTTGTCTTGTTCGGTGGAATCACCCATTGTCTCGGGAGGACAGCTCAGCGGCAACATGCTCACCTTAGAAGCAAAATGACATGGATCAACACAGGTTCGATCCCCATGTCTGCGCTAAGAAACCTCTGGGTATTAAGCGCGTTATAAATAACCTATCATATTATATCATATCGTTGTCTGGCAGATGTCTTTGTAATGCCTATACACAAGTCAAAACAGTTGGCTTTGGCATTTCTTGTTTTACAATTCCAATGCAAGTAGCAGGTTTAAGGACGCCCATAATGCTTTTAAATCTACTGGCTCAAAACACACATTGTTAAAAGATTTATTTTTTTATTACAAGAGGAGCTCATTTACAGAGGCAATTAAGTAATTAAACACTCAAAATAATGTTTAGATTTAACACAAGCAGGCCCAATACAACATAAAATATGATGTTACATTGTGATAGACCTAGCTCAAAGAGTACCCAGGACAGTATGCTTCAGCAGGGAGGGGGCAGGTAGTTGGTGGGAATACCATAGGGATTAACATGGCAATGGATGGCTAAACTACCAAATTCGTCCATAAAATGTGTGTCCCTCCTAACATCTTGTCTCCATCCTATCTGTGGTCCAATGCAATCATTCTGGCTTACACCTAATAGCCTAATTCAGAGACTTACATCAAATCATTTTTTGATTTTACTACACTCTCCTCTCCAGAATTACACTTTTCTTCTTACCAAGCTTCTTGTTTCACTTACACTCAAGTAGTTCATGCAACAGAATGTATACATTGATATAATTTGTAAGTGCCCTCCGTCTAAAGGATGTAATTCTCAAAATCATGTATAACCACTGGCATTGCTTTGTCAGGCTTCATACGGTTGTTTTCAAGTCAGCCTTGGCCTCCCTGCCACTAATATGAGCAGCCCTACCCAAACTGCTGAACCACAAGGTCTAACAATGCTTGCGGTGGCTGGTGCTCCAGTGAATGTAATTTGTCAGTGTCCTCAGCCGTTTATGCACCTGCTGCAGAAATCTCTGTCCAAGCATCATCACCTGCCATTTATTATTTGCAATAGTTAACTATCTTATTAAGCATAATGGCAGCAACAGTTATATTTCCACACAAAAAGCCTACTTTAAATTTCAGAAATCACCTTGATAGGTTTACAAAAAGAGCTACCTTGTAAAGGATAGGTTTGGAATGTAAGTAAGTTATGATATGACATTTTATTTGTTTCGTGCTCATACACAAGTGTTTCAGAGCGCAACGAGTCAAGGGAGGGGAACAAGGGAGGACAAAAACAATGATTTTACAAGGCCCAGTGACATTGAGAACGCGCAAGTGCATGGGGGAGGGATGGGGGAAAGTACAAGGGAGAGGGGAGGAGTTGAAAGTGCTGAGCAAGGGATAAACAACAACTGGTAGTGCAGCCAGCGACGTGGCAAGTGGAAGGTTAAGGCGCAGACAACGGGTGTCTGATAAGTGTAGGTAAGGGGACTGTAGGATTACAGATACAGACCCAAGTGCTGGGGTTGCCAGGAGGCAGTGCAGATGTGTGGCTGGGTGGGCAGGGACCTGGGCTTGAAATTCACAGGGTATACAGGTGCGCGGTGCCGAAACAGACAGACCAGCAGGGGAGAGGAAGAGCAAAGGTAGAAGCAAAGAGGAAGGTCTTGAGGTGCTTCCGGAACCATAGATGGTTCTCCTCAAGTTTTGGAGAGGCAGGGAGGCTGTTCTCGAGGGAGGCCCCAGCCGTGGAAAGAGATCGACCCCCAACTCGTTGCTTGGAGAAGCAACTGACCCTGAGGGAGTTGGGGGTGGAGGAGCGAAGAGCTCGAGTAGGAAGGTATTTACTGAGAGAGAGTTGCAGGCATTGTGGACCGAAGCCTCAGAAAGCCTTGTGGATAATGCAAAGGGTCTTGAATTTAATCCTTGCGGCCATTGGGAGCCAATGAAGGGATTTCAGGGCTGGAGATGTATACGATCCCAGGGCTTGAGGCCAAGGACACGTCTCGCAGTCCTGTTATGGATGAGTTGCAGAGGGTGGAGAGTAGAAACAGACAGATTTAGAAAGAGGCTGTTGCAGTAGTCCAGCCTAGATAGAACCAGACCTCGAGAGACAGTGAGCTTCTGGGGGAAGGAGAGGTAAGGAAGAATACCTCTGAGGAGGTGCAGTTTGTAGTTTTACCTCTTAGAGACGTCAGCGATGTGAGGAGAAAAGGAGAGTGTGTTTTCGAAGATGACCCTGAGTTTCTTAGCCTCACAGGTGGGAGAAAGAAGTGGGCCATGGGAGGCCGGCCAGAGAGTGACAGGAATGGAGGTTGCAGGTGTGCCGATGAGGAGAATCTCCGTCTTACTGGCATTAAGGCAGAGATCATTGGCGGCACTCCAATCCGGGATAGCAGACAGACAGTCAGAGATGAAGGAAGGAGAAGAGGTGGCAGAGGGAAGCCTGAAAATGAGCTGAGTGTCATCCGCATAGCACTGAAAGTTGGGGCAGGGAGCGGCAATGCGATGGGCAAAGGGTTCCAGGAATTGGTTAAAGAGCCAGGCAGCGAGGTTAGACCCCTGGGGAACACCACAGGTAGAGAGTGAGATAGAGGAAACGAAGGACCCCTGTTGAACATGGGAGGGTCGATCAGAGGGGAAAGAGGTCAGCCAGGCCAGGGCCTGATCGGTGACACCTGGGTTATCACGGAGACGGTTGAGCAGGATAGCCTGGTTGACCGTGCCAAAGGCAGGAGAGAGATCGAGTAGGATGAGGACGGAAGGGATGTTAGAGTCGAGGTAGGCGAGCAGGTCTTCACGGATGTTCAGGAGAGCCGTTTCCATGCTTCTGGCAGCGCTGAAGCCAGACTGATGGTCATGGAGAAAACCAACAGAATCGGTGTGGAGATTAAGCTGTGAGATGGCTTTTCCAGGAGTTTGCTCCCTGTCCTGGCTTTTCCAGGAGTTTGCCCAGGAAAGGAGTGATGGAGATCGGGCAATATTTAACCGGGCATGAGGGGTCGGCTGTGAGTTTCTTGCAGGTGCAGCAAAGAGTGCTTCATAGGGGAGGGGAAGGCTCCAGAGGCGAAGGAGTGGTTGCAGAAGTCAGCCAGAGCAGGAGCAAGGGTGTCAATGTGGTCCTTGATGATTTTGGACTAACAGGGAAGACCCTGATTTGGCGAGACTTTCATAGATCAGACTTGTCTGGAAATCTCATCAGCGGAGGAAAGGAAGAGAAAGAGGGAGGGGGAGGCTGCAGGAGGGCCAGAGGTAGCGGATAGAGAAGGGGGAAAGAGGACGAGAGGACGGACAGGATGTCTTGGTTTTTTTAGATGAAATGACAGGCACTGAGTCCCAGTCTGCCCAGTATGTTGGTTGTGCTTTCTGAGGAGCTGCAGCAACAACATGGAGAGAACTCCTGTCTTGTTTCTACCTTCACTGGCAATTTAAATAAATACGCCTTTCCCATGCGGAGCGCGGCGCTGTGTCCATCACTGAGTCCCAGTCTGCCCAGTCCGCCCGGGTTTGCCTCTGGTTGCGGTGATGCAGGCACGGTTGACCCACCTAAGCCTGCAGCTGATACTGGTCCCCAGACACGCAAACACTCGGCGTATGCTTAATCCATGGACTGCTGTGAAGCAAAAGGGAACACCAGGTAATAAGGTAAGCAAACAAGTGGTTACCTTAAATCGAAGCATCGCTGCCGAGCAGCCATCAGCCTCTATTAGCATGTCACACGTTGTCTCCCCTGAGCGTTCTGCGTTCTGCTTCCGCTCTGCTCCTGCGAGCCCCGTCACTGGCACACTGGTTGGTCCACACGCAGCGGAGTGTCTGACTATTGCGTCTGAAGCCTCTAGCGTTGGGCACTTACAGCTTCCCGTAAAACCTTTGGTTGCTTTATCGACCCTCACTGTTGCCTCGGAGAGGCCGGGCCAAAGGAGGACACGCACACACGGAGGGTGGATCACACGTTCTTTATTTTCCGTATCTCCACTCTAACTGGCGCTACGCGTGCCTTCTCCCATAATCCCCTTTCCCTTTTCTCCTCCCGCCCTGTCACTAGCCCCGCCCCCACAACGGTGGGGGCAGCACTCTTTAACCCATGAGTGCTGCGCAACATCACCCCCGAACAATATATTCAAACATCGAGATCAACATTCTTCAACAAGTCTCATGGGTTTTCTTACAGTTCTCCGTGGCCTCTCCTCTTGATCACCTGCCTCTTGCAGTTCCGTGGTCCTCACTTCTCTGCTTGTCCCTCCTGGGTCTCCTCCTGGTGGGACCCACAAGTCGTCCTGCGGCTCTCGGGGCTCTGGAGAGGCCGACCGATATAACGGCTCTGTTCCTTCTCGCCTGGAGTAGTGTCTGAATTGTTGACAGTTCCTGGTGACAGCTCTGCTTTGATCCTCGGCCGTCACCATCGTGCCTTTCACTGCGGTTACTCTCATGGGACTTGGAGCGAACCGCGGATCTGTCTTTCTGGGTGTCGGTTGCTGGACAAGTACTTCATCTCCAATGTGGAAGTCTTGCATCACTGCGTGACGGCGGGCATCCGTCTCACGTCTTGCTCTCTCTTTGGCTTCTGCATCCTTTCGGAGCACGTCCATGTCGAGCGGCTCCTCATCGGCAGGGTTGTACGGTATGCGGGTTCGTACTTTGTAGTGAAGCATGAGCTCGGCTGGTGTCTTGTTGGTGGCTTCGTGAGGGGTGTTTCTGTAGTCCCGTAGAAGTCGGCACAACGCCTGGTGTGGGTCGACCGCTTCTACTCTGGCTCTTTGTCTCGTTTTCTTGATTGATGCCATGAATCGTTCGGCCATCCCATTTGCTTGCGGGTGGCGAGGAGTTATCTTCATGTGTACAAACCCTAGATGTTCTGCTAGTGTTCCGAATTCATGTCCACTGAACGGGGGCCCATTGTCGGATTTGACTGTTTTGGGGATCCCCCACTCGCTGAACACTTCTTCTACCGCCGCTGCTACTTGGGGGAATGCGGTGGTGGTGACCGTTTTGACGATTGGGAAACGTGAGTGTTCATCTATTATGAGCAAAAGGTAATCACCCTCTTCCGTGGGTCCATAGAAGTCCATGGCTACACGTTCCCATGGCCGTTCGGGTATCTGTGTGTGTTGGAGCGGGGGTGGATGTTCCGCGGGGCGGTGCAATGACAGGCGTGGCAGTTCTTCACCCATTCTTCCACTGCTGCGTCCAGGAATGGGAACCAAACATGGCGCCTCAGCTGCCTCTTGGTGTTTTCTGCTCCTCTGTGACCCTCATGGGCCGTGCTTACTACTTCATTCCTGAGCGTGGCGGGAATGACGATTTTGCACCCTCTGAGGAGGATGTCGTTGTCCTTGACGGCCAATTCGCTGTGTACCCTGGCCAGTCTTTCAATTTCTTGCTTGCACGCTCCTGGGTGTGCCAGCGTTGCTCTATGGTGATCTCTCCATTTGCCGGATAGTGTGAGGCTGATGGCGAGTGCCATGGTGGGGTCAGCAGCGGATGCGGCGGCCACTCTCTCCAGGGACAACGCCGGTGGTAGCGAGTTCGACACTATGTACTGTATATAGGCGACGTCTCCCTCACGGGTCAGTGGGGCCCCCACTGGGTGACGTGACAGGTAGTCAGCGGGGTTAAGGTCGCCCCCGGGACGATGAATGATATCGTAGTCATATTCCTGTAACCGGATTCCCCAGCGCTCTATTCTTGGCGGCATCTTGGTGTGCGGGTTGCCAAACAGCGAGAGCAGGGCTTGGTGGTCCGTTATTAAAGTAAACTTTTTCCCAATGATGAAATCATGGAAGTGTCACACGCCCAGACGGCGGCTAGGCTCTCTTTCTCCGCCTGGGAGTAGGCCAGTTCTGGGGTGGCCAGGGCTCTGCTCGCGTATGCGACCACGTGTCTCGGGTGGACATCCGCCCCGCTCGTTTGTGCTAGGATGGCACCAAGGCCCACCGGGCTCGCGTCCACCACAATTTCAGTGTGCCATGCGGGATTGAAGTACGCCAGGCGGTGTGCTTCCATCAGGGCCCGCTTGATGTCGGAGAAAGCCTGGAGGCATTCGGGAGTCCATTCAAACACGGTGTCCTTCTGGAGGAGTTTCCGTAGGGGGTCGGTGAGGGACGCGTAGTGCGGTATATACCGCGCGCAGTAGCCAGCCATGCCAAGAAATGAGCGGACGTCAGCAACCTGTCGTGGTTCCTCCAGTTTGGTGATGGTGTCGACCTTATCAGGATCCGGCAGCATCCCCTCGCTGGAAAAGATGTGTCCAAAGAATTTGAGCTTGGTCCTGCTGAACCGGCATTTTGCAGTATTGAGGGTGAGGCCTGCTTCTTGGAGTGCTGCGCATGTAGCAAGCAGGGCTTTGTCGTGATTCTCTTTCGACGACCCGAAAACAAGGATGTCATCACTGTAGTTCAGTGTGCCTTTGATTGGTCTGATCACCTGCCGGATGGCCTCTTGGAAGATTTCCGCGGCTGATGAGATGCCGAAATTTAGACGGCGATATCTGTATAGGCCATCATGGGTCACGAATGTCGTGATGGGTCTGGATTCCGGGTGCAGCTCCAGCTGGTGGTATCCCTGGTTGAGGTCGAGTTTTGAGAACATCTGGGCGTTGTTCAGTTGTACGATCATGTCCTCGATGCAAGGGCCCGGGTGCCTCTCGCGCTGAATGGCAGTGTTTGCTACCCTCATGTCTAAACACAAACGGATCTTTCCTCCTTCTTTTGGTACCACCACGAGTGGGGAGACCCATGGAGTCGGGCCCGTGGCTGGTTCAATGATGCCATCGGACAATAGTTGTTGGAGTGCGTCTGATACTGCCGCTTGTAGGTGGAAACCCACTCTCCGGGGGTGTTGCGGTACTGGCCTCACTGAAGTGTCAATGTGTAGTCGGATGGGGGGGGCCTTGAGTTTGCCCAGCCCTCTGCAGAGGTTGGGGAAGTCTCTTGTGATGTCGGCCTGTGTGACCAGGTTCTGCATCTGGTAGCATGCGATGGCGCCAACTGTATCTTTCGCGTTCATGTCTTCGGAGGTCGCAGTGATGGAGTCTCCCGCCTTCACGTGTATTTCTATTAACCCCAAACGGGATGCCGTGTGGTAGCTGAGCAGGCATCGGCTTCTAGCAAGTGACCGGATGATGTGTACTGTTGTGTCTACTTTCCGGCCATTCAGGAGAAAACGTTGTGTGAAGCATCCTACTGTCGGTAGGGGGGTGGTGGCATCCCACTGAAATATCCTTGAGCGGGACTGTTGAAGTGCAGGTGGGTTCGGTATCATGGCATAGTCCTGTTCGCCCATAATGTTGACGGTAGCACCTGAGTCAATCATGAATTGGAATTGTCTATTCCCCATTTTGATGGGGATCTTCGGGGCTTCTCTGGCCTCTTCAGTGTCGAGTATGAGGTTGACGAACTCATCGTGGTCGTATGAGTCATATGGCATATCATATGCAGTTCCCTGCATCTCCTGGTAGAGAGGTTCAGGCCCATATTCTTCTGGCGGATGGTCATATTCATCAGTGAAGTATTTGGTCTGATCAGTCTGCTCTGGCTGAGGTGGGAATCCCGGCATGTGGTATTCGTCAATTGCTCTGACGTATCGCCTTTGTCCTTGGCTTTGTTGGTAATATCGGGGTTGAAAGTGTCTGGGAGGTGGCGGGCGGACAAACGTCCTGACTGGCGTTTGGGGTCTCGCGGGAGGAAATGGTACGCCTTCCCTGCACACCGAGTGGAAGTGGCCTTCTCTTCCGCAGTTTGTGCATCGTTGAGACAGAGCAGGGCACGATCCCGCGTGCTGAAAAGACATCCCACAGCGATAACATTGTCTCTGTAGGCGGGGTGTTTGGACGTTTTGAGGTCTGTATGGCTGTGGCCCCCTGTCGCCTGGACGAGATGGTTGTATGGTTGCGATCAGTTCCGCAGCGTCGTGTTTGGGGTTGTTCGGGCTGGCCATGGATGTGGCTTGAGCATCAACCCTCTCATGTATGCGAGCGAGCTCGCTCACTTCCTGGATGGAGAGGGGTTTCTTCAAGAGCTGTTTCTTGAGGGCAGGGGATAGGCAACCTTCAATGACCCTTAGTCTTATGGCTTCTTCCAGAGAGAATGCGTCGAATTGACAATTTGCACCCTTTACTCTTAGGCGGGTTATGAATTCATCAACTGTTTCCTGTGGCATTTGGGTGCACTTGTTGAACAGGTAGCGTTCGTAGTCGCGATTGACTTCTATGATGAGAAGTTTGTCTAGGGCTTTTATTAGGTCCTTGAAGGTGTTCTGTTCAGCTGCAGGAATCGTCTTGACCACCGTCTTTATCTCACCCCCTACCAGATTAAGGAAGATGTCTCTGATGTTGGGGGAATTTCCATCCCCAGATCCCCTGACGTAATGCTGGAAGTCTTCCATCCAGTCAGTCCATCTGGGTCCTTTCGTGGCTTGTGGGGTCATGGTGAAAGGGGGTGGTAGTCGCAGTTGAATCGGCTGCACTACGTGAACCGGCGTAGGCGATCCTGGATTGGACCCTGACGCGGAGGCTGGCGTGCTCATGGTGCCGGATACAATATATTTTTGGTGCTGTAGTTGGATAGCGGACTCACCGGCCTACGGCGGGTAGGGTGTCGCAACAGGTGTCCAGAGCACTTCCCAGCACTGTGTTGCGCTGTGCCGGAGGCGTGTGGTGGTCCTGCGGGCTCCTTTGATTTACCTACGACTTTCTTGACTTTTCGGAGGAGTCGAGAAGAAAAGGATGTCTGTAAAATGAAAGGATGAGGCCTGGAGGCAAATTAGGACGTGCTGGTGAAGTACTGCGAGGAGGAAGAGGGCTTCCACTTGTGTGGGCCGCCGGAATGCAGGAGGAGGAGGAGGCCGTGCTGGTGAAGTACTGCGAGGAGGAAGAGGGCTTCCACTTGTGTGGGCCGCCGGAATGCAGGAGGAGGAGGAGGCCCCGTTGTTCAGGGCAAGAAGCGTTGGCAGACTGCCAGAGGAGGAGGCCCAGGGCGTTCCGGCCGAGGACGTTGGCGGCCTGCCAACGGATTGATTTATGTGCGCTCGCAGCGCGTCGGGTGGCGGAGAGCCAAAGGAGGAGCAGCGGAGCGCTGTGGAGGACTCCGTGGGCGCGTGAGGAGAAGCCTCGTCGCCAGTGTTGCCTCGGAGAGGCCGGGCCAAAGGAGGACACGCCCACACGGAGGGTGGATCACACGTTCTTTATTTTCCGTATCTCCACTCTAACTGGCGCTACGCGCGCCTTCTCCCATAATCCCCTTTCCCTTTTCTCCTCCCGCCGTGTCACTAGCCCCGCCCCCACAACTCTTTAACCCATGAGTGCTGGGCAACACTCACTAACCTTGACCCAGTGCCTGACATTATGAATGATCAAACACCTCAACTAACAAGTGCCGAAACGCCTGACATGTATTTCTCCCCCTTCGATTTACCGATGTTGAACTAATGGATGCATCGAACGCGGTGCAGGGAGTTCCAGACACTCCCGAGATACCGCGCATCATCTCCGATGCTCGTACCGCGGAAGCTCGAGCTATTGGCGATTTGCTGCCCCATCGAGGGATAATGTGCCATTTGTCACTGGCAAAATTGGCAAAGACGCCAACGGTATTCAAGCAGAGGGCGCGGGCAAGGAGGAGCCACCTATGCCACATGCCGAGGCTATAACAACCTTGTTTCTGTGCACGTACAAGGCACCAGCGCTGCCTCATATCAGTGCCACGTCTTCACCTCTTCCAGGCCTGATGAGTTGCCTACTGAGAACTTGTGGGAAAAGCACCTTGCCGGGGGGTAATTTGCACTGTCTGTTTTGCTGACTGTGGCCTTTTAAAAGTCAATTTGATGAATTCCACTGAAAGTTCGCCTAATGATGCCCCAGCGGTCGCCACTGCTGACGCTGCATCCGGTCCTCAGCAGTGGCCGCCAAGTGATGAAGCGTCAGTAGTAATGCTGGCGCACAGCTCTGATCTGCGAGCCGCGGATCTTGCCTTTTCTTCTGTAAAACAGCACTGTCTCACAGCAAATAAAATGGCTTTGCAGGCGCTGTGTTCATCATCATCTAAGCGGCCTCTGTGGCCGACGATCTGTTCCCAACAGGAGACAATACAAGCAACTCCAAGCTTGCCCAGGCTGAGTGGTAGTCGCAATTGCTCGAAAAGGTCCATGCATTCGTTTGACTCTACGTACCTGCAAAAGGCCCAAACTCCTATGAAAGATCCATCAAGTCATGCAAGCTTGGATCCTGACCACCCAGTAACCCCAAATGCGAAAGGGAGCCTCTCAAATACATAATAATGTGCTTGTGGCTTCGTCGCAAGCAATGATACCGTTTGTTAAGCTGTATGAAGCAATGAATCAAACGATTCGCGACCAAAGTGCAATGCTCACAAATCTGACAACAAAAATGGATCAAATTGACAAATTTACCTGTTTTCTAAAGCAACAGATGCAAGTTGAAGCTGCTTTAACTGTACAATGGCAACAATGGCTCTGCGATCTCGCCGCGCGGCATAATTGCCAAAATGACAATTTTACTGCCGGCTTGCTTGATGCAATAAAATGGATGAGGCAAATCGCCAACCAGAGGACTGACATACATGGTGGCAAAGCAAAGAAAAACTGTCCTGCCAACTCGGACAAAACAGCTCCACATGAAGGAAGCACCAGGCTGCCTTAGGGTCAGCTACGATGATTCCAGCGACGGTTCCCATTGCTGACCAGGTATCATCCGTCTCACTTGCAGTTCACCCCTCAGCATTAATGAATGATGCGGTACCCGGATCAACGGTCTCACAGTTGAGCAAAAGTGGGGCAGGGGGTGCTCCCCCGTTGGAAAAGGTTGCTTCTGCCTTAGTCACGATAAAAGTCCCCACTGGTGATATTGCTCCAACTTAAAACCAAGTACAAACGGCACTGAATGAAAAGCATTTTTCGTCGTATGGAATTTTCTCTGGTGCAGCTAAGTCAGGTGCCTCTAGTGTGGTCACAAATGATGATGTTGCTGTAATGCCCGACATGTCGAAGATTCTCTCCATGAAAAAAAAAGGCAAAACAGCTCAGAGAAAACCCGTTAAGAAAGCTGTTACGTCTGGGCACACAATCACAAAGAACTTTATAAGAAATCTATCGTCACTTCCAAGACTAAACCTATTTGACCGGGAAACCAGAGTCACTGGAAGAATTGCCTCAAAGGTCCTTAGCCAAGCTAAAAACGATGGCAGTTCTGTCCCGCAAAATCGGCACGCAGAGCGATCTACTGCAGAAATTGTAGAGACAGGAAACGGTGTGCAAATTTCCACGGCTGGTAATTGCTTAAATCCAAAATTTACCTTGAATCAATGCAAACAGCGTACACACTACAAATCCCGGGTTCATGCTTCCAAAAAAATACAAGACTGCTCTTGCAGCTGCAAATTACGACTGCAGAACATACAAGGTGATGAAAACGAGTTACACCTAAATGGAGCAAACGTTTTGAGGCTGTTCAAATGTGTTCCATTGCTCCGCATGATCGAGTCTGATGACATCAAAATTGTTGAATACGCAACGGAGCTGTGCTCCGATCTTGTGCTGTTACACATAGATTCTGCGGGTGTCCGAAATACTATTTTGAGGGCCTCTGAAGATTTGCTGTTCTTTGGATTTGAAATTTCAGTAGAGCCCGTTCAATCAAAAGTGCAATCTGCACTTAAGCCTGCTGTTGAAAAACGGTTGAATTCTATGCTCACTGGCTCTGCCCTAGTGCAGAAATCTATGTGTTCTGCATCGAACCAAAATCAAATGCTGAGCCTGAATGATAAGCAGGTAAAATTCAAGAGGCACCAGGCTCTGGAATAGCCATGATTGGTTGACGAGGAGACGCCATATTCCATCCTATCATGGAACACTCGTGGCTTCAAGCACCTGTTTAATGACTTTGAGTTTCCCTTGGAAAATGTTTTTGCTATTTGTCTGCAGGAAAAGTGGTTACTCGATGCACCAATGAGAGACGGATTTACCACGTTGCTTAATCCAGCTATACAGAACTCTCAGGGCCGGCCTAGTGCTGGCCTGTTGACAATCATAAGAATAACCCAAAGATGGTCAACGCCAAAGTCAGTCAACCCTAACCCCTATGTCCAGGGCCCAATCATGCATACAATGGACAGTAATCTGACGCTAACAAAATACCTTCTGATCATTGGAACCCTCTAAAAATCAGTCCTAAGGTTTTTGTTAATGCCATTTGTAAATTAATTGATGATGCAATGCTTGCCTATAACAATCTAACTATCATTTGCTGCAGTGATCTTAATTGTTCATGGTTTCTGTATGATCCGAATATGCAATGCTATAAGCGATTGACATTAAGCGATGTAGCTGCGAGGGGCCAAATCTGGTCCACTTCTATGAAAACACACGATTGTATTATGCTGTACGGCACAGTTAATGGTGACATTCCAGCTCAACCAACGTGGCAGCGTGAGTCTTCTAATAGCATAATTGACTACATATGGGTCTCGAGAAAGGTTGAATCCAAGATCATAGACCTGCATGTCTTACCCATGAAAAACCGCAACCACAATCTTCTGAATCTGAGATGTTCATTAGATTCGGCGACCCTATACAATCTGCCCGTTGAAACAAACAGTGGAGGCAACAGACTTAGAATAAACAGTAGTCAGATTGGTTCTCTTGCCTTAGGTTGATGGGAGCTATACAGGGAGTTGATTATTTACCACTACTATCTAACTATTCTAGCTCAAACACGCAACAGAGGCTAAGTGGACGCTGTCACAAACACCTATTTAGCATTGTTATGCATGAGAAAAAGAAAGCCTTGAGAAGAGATTTGAGACACATAAAAAAAAAATCTTCCAAGGGATAAGGTGCGAGATGCCGTGAAAATAAGAAGGGCCATCTATAGAAATTGCTGAAATTATTAGTCACAAAATAACACTAGAGAAATCTGGCGAATATTGAATGCGGGCAACGTCATCAGCTCAGAGTCGCCTCAGAATACCATTTCAGGCGATGCATGGGTAAGCCACTTTTCTGGAGTGTTTGTGAAACCGTCCATGGAGCCAGAGATACACACTGCTTTGGGTGTCGTGCCCTGGGCAGTCGAAATGTCCAATGCTGATATAGTACAGGCAATTGGGCTATTAAAGAACTTGCATGCTGCCGGTCCAGACCTGTTTAGTAATGCCATGATCAAGAAAAATCCGACGGAATGGGCCCTATTTATTGAAAGGCTGTTCCGGAGCATTGCAACTTTAAAACAACTCCCGGAGTCGTGGTTAACGACTATAGTGGTCCCCATTCATAAGAAGATCAGTTGGGATAATCCTGAAAACTTCCGTCCTATTGCCCTTCTAGACTCAATTGGTAAAATTCTAGGTTCACACCTACGATTGAAGTTGGTAAAATGGGCTCTGGAGGCTGGTATCATGGATGTATGACAAACCTGCTTTACAAAGGGTGTGGGTGTTGATGCAAATCTTCTGATTCTCACAATTTTAAAATTGGAAGCCCTGAAAGCAAGAAGTAAAATCCACGTAGCGTTTATCGACATGAAGCAGGCCTTCGATTACCTGGTTTTGATAGACAGAACTCAAATCGGTCTGCAACGCCTGCTCACCTCCCTATATGACTATTTGGCTAAAAATGAGCACATGATTAACACAGATAAGACAAAAATTGTGTCTATTGGCGATGTTAGCAGTAAAAGAGATAAAGCCTTTAGGTGAGTTGTTGGTGGTCAGTACCTATCCTCTGTTTCATCTATAAGATACTTGGGTGTCCAGTTTAATAACTCCATCTGCAAATATCAGTGGGTGAAAGAATTGAAACTGAAAATGGCAAGGCTCGCACTGCAAGGTGCAAAGATAAACAGAAATTATGGTACATTTTACATACTACCGGTAGTGATGTTCTACCTGCAAAAAGTTGTTCCTATAATAACGTTGGGTGCAGAAGCAGGCTGGAACATTAGTGAGCAAACATGGAATACTCTGGAAGGGCAATTCTGGTGCCGCATGCTCAATCTCCCACAATCGGTATCGATGACGATACTTAGACATGAACTGTCACTAAATTCACTGTATAGTTACGTCGTGTGGAAATCAATTTCGGTAATGTGCAAGATGTCTGTTGAGAGCCCGACACCTGCTTACCAAATTTTCAAAAATGATCGCGACGCTACAAATGTGAACTTATTAAATCAATGGCGGTTCAGACTACTAGCATTTGTGGAGGCAGCAGATATTAGTAACTATGACCTTTTAACCCGCCCGCAACATGCTATAAAGAAAATTGACGCTTGGGCGTGGATAGTCAATATAGACAAACGTGACAAGCTGCATTCTACACACCATATGGAAGACGGCCAAAAAAAGTCAGGTTATTTGGTGCATTGCCCATCTTGTTACTTTCGTGAGCAATTTTTAAGATTTCGCTTAAATACTCTGAAAACAAAGGAAATCTTGTGGCAAAGAAAAGACAATACGATTAGAGAGATTAGAGACAATCTGTGTCGCTTCTGCAGTGTGGCGGTTGAATCATTAAAACACCTAATAATCGACTGTAATGAAACTAGTAATCTGCGATCAATGTATCTTGGACAGTTTGCCCCTATGGCAGAGTGGTGGCTGTGAATTACTACTGGAAACAATGTGAAACATGTATGTGTAATTGTAACCTATATAGATGTACTCCTAAAAACTAGTGTACAGTATGCTGCCACGCAATTGAATTAATATGCAAGAGAACATTTTAGTTAAGTGTTTTATTGAAATTTTGTTTCGGGACAATGTATTTTTGTTTGGATTGCTGAAGTAATGGCTAATGTGAGGGAGGATTCTGAAACAAAGGTTTTTACGTTAAGTTGAAACTGTAGTTTCTTTCAATAAAATAAAAAGAAATGAGAGGCAAGGGCCGTGCAAAGGGACTGGGAGGCGACAGGATAGGTACAGAATGAAGCATAGTTGGCCAGCTTCTTGCAGATTTTAAAGAGTTCAGTCGAGATGTTAGATGCTGCAGAGACGCAGGCTTAGATGTGGGCTCTCTTCTCAGTTCGGACCAGAATCCGGTGCCGCCTTTGAAGCAGGCGGCAGGCCAGTTTGTCAGAAAATGTACCAGAAACCCGCCATTTCCTCTCAGACACCCTACACTCATATTTAAGGGTAGCTAAATTGGAGTCATACCAAGAGTTGCACTTGGCTTTGGGCTACAAGCAGAAACCCATTACAGGGGCAAGAACACCAAGAGTATCAGAAATAGAAGAGTAGAGCATGGAAAGGGCTGCATCAGGATGCGAGTCAGTCAGAGGAGGAGGAGGGGGAGAGGAAGTGGCAGCGAAAGCATCAACTGACACACGCTTCATGGGTCAGATGACCGAGAAGGTAGGTGGCAGTGTTGAAGTTGGCTTGGCCTGAGGTGTAGAGAGGGAGAGATGGGAGGAAAGAAGGAAGTGATCGCTCAAGGAGGAAGAGTGGTCAGAGGGATGGAGAGGGGGAGGTCAGAGGAGAGAGATCAAAACATCCAGTGTGTGCCCTGCAGAGTGAGTAGGGCCAGATGGGAGAATAGAAAGAGAGAGAGCATCGCAGAGGTCACGAAAGAGTCCAGAGGAGGAACAGGGAGCATCCAGATGGATGTTGAGGTCACCAAGAAGGAGTTCAGTGGTTAAGGCCAGGAGGGAGGAGGAGAGGTCTGCCCACTCAGAGAGGAAGGAGGTGATCTGACCAGGTGGCCAATAGATATTAGCCATGGTAAGAAAGTGGTCAGGAGAGAGAGAAAGCCTGTAGACAAGGCATTCGAAAGATGAGTAGTTCTGCATAGGAATGACAGAGGCAGGAATCCACTCTGGGAAGATCAGGACTACACCCCCTCCGGACCGGGTGGATCTGGGTGCAGAGAGGATCTTGTAGCCGTGCGGGAGGAGAGTGTCAAAGCTTGTGACAGAGCTGTGCGTGAACCATGTCCCTGTAAGACAGAGGATATGATATGATCTGGCATTTATAATGCGCCTATAAACGAGTGTTTCAAGGCGCGACAAGGATATTGAGGTTGAGTTCTTCCAAGAGGTGGCAGATGTCAGAGGAGTGCTTGACGGCTGAGCCAGGGTTGAGAGTGGAAGTATGAAGAAGGCTGCCATGCTTAATGGACTTCCGGGGGAGGAAGGGTAGAGATCAGAGGTACGCCCTGCAGAGGTGTAGAAGGAGGTGAAGATGGTGCCGAGGAAGAGAGAGAGGGGAGGAGAAGAAAGGAAATTGATGAGGCATGTGGAAGTGTCTAGCAAAGAGGAGAAGGTTGGCTTGAGGGCTTTGGACCAAGACAGTGCCATTCATATAGACATTAATGATGACATTAGAGGAGCGGAAGGGGGCCAGGAGGGCCTCTCAGCGGGTGCCACCATTAGTGGGAGAAGAGGACAAACGGGAGAGCACAGAGACCATATGAAGAGTCCATGGATCTGGCACGGTAACGACAAAGAGGATTTCGGTGAGGGTTTGCCTGGAGGAAGCGCTGGTATAGGTGTCAGCGAAAGGGAGACCAGGGTTAGAGTCCAAGATATGCTTTTTGAACTTCTTCCTGCCCGACTTAGTGAGAAGGGAAGGATAGTGAATGGAGAAACAGTTAGAGAAGATAGGAGAAACACAGAGCGTCATGGGTGAGGTAGATTGAGAGGCGGTGGCGGGGAAACAGAGGGGAAGGAACAGGATAAGAACAGCGGGGCAGAGTAACACAATGCAGTCACTGGGCCAGCCAAGTTCAAGACAAAAAGCACACAAGGGCACAGTTAAATTCAAATTGGTAGCAGTAGGTGAAAACATTACTAATCAGGTCTGGACCGGCAGCATGCAAGTTCTTTAATAGCCCAATTGCCTGTACTATATCAGCATTGGACATTTCAACTGCCCAGGGCAGGTCACCCAAAGCAGTGTGTATCTCTAGCTCCATGGACGGTTTCACAAACACTCCAGAAAAGTGGCTTGCACATGCATCGCCTGAAATGGTATTCTGAGGCGAGTCTGAGCTGATGACGTTGCCCGTATCAATATTCACCAGATTTCTCTAGTGTTTTTTGTGACTAATAATTTCAGCATCAGTTCGGCAAGGTCTTGTTCAATGATCATTTTGTGCGATATAGCCCAATTTCTATAGATGGCCCTTCTTATTTTCACGGCATCTCGCACCTTATCCCTTGGAAGATTTCTTTTTTATGTGCCTGAAATCTCTTCTCAAGGCTTTCTTTTTCTCATGCATAACAATGCTAAATAGGTGTTTGTGACAGCGTCCACTTAGCCTCTGTTGCGTGTTTGAACTAGAATAGTCAGATAGTAGTGGTAAATAATCAACTCCCTGTATAGCTCCCATCAATCTATTGGCAAGAGAACCAATCTGACTACTGTTTATTCTAAGTCTGTTGCCTCCACTGTTTGTTTCAACGGGGAGATTGTATAGGGTTGCCGAACTCGCCGAATCTAATGAACATCTCAGATTCAGAAGATTGTGGTAGCTGTTTTTCATGGGTAAGACATGCAGGTCTACGATCTTGGATTCAACATTTCTCGAGACCCATATGTAGTCAATTATGCTATTAGAAGACTCACGCTGCCACGTTGGTTGAGCTGGAATGTCACCATTAACTGCGCCGTTTAGCATAATAAAATCGCGTGTTTTCATAGCAGTGGACCAGATTTGCCCCCTCGCAGCTACATCGCTTAATGTCAATCGCTTATAGCATTGCATATTCGGATCATACAGAAACCATGAACAATTAAGATCGGAGCAGCAAATGATAGTTAGATTGTTATAGGCAAGCATTGCATCATCAATTAATTTACAAATGGCATTAACAAAAACCTTAGGACTGATTTTCAGAGGGTTCCAATACCCGTTGATGATCAGAAGGTAGCAATTCAAATTGGTAGCAGTAGGTGAAAAGGCAGCTAAATTGAAATTGGTAGCAGTAGGTGAAAACACAGCTAAATTTTAATTGGTAGCAGTAGGTGAAAACGTAGCTAAATTCAAATGGGTATCTGGAGGTGAAAACACAACTAAATTCAAATTGGTAGCAGCAGGTGAAAACACAGCAACATTCAAATTGGTAGCAGTAGGTGAAAACACAGTGCAATCAAAGGCTGTAAGCATTGGAGACAAGATTGGATGTAGAGAAGGAGGCAACGTCAAAGGGGTAGGAGTGTGTCCAGGTGAAGGGGACTAACCCATTGTTATGGAGGTGAGAAAGTCATGGTAGTTCAGGCTCCACTGAAGAGTGTGGGAGCGACATGCTCGGTGCTCAAGAGAGCGGGGTGCAAGAAATCCCCACACATTATACAGGCAGCAGATAGGGAGCAGACAGGTCCTTAGAAAGTGGACCTTTGAAGAAGGGGGCCGGCTAAAGCCTGCCGGTTCCCGGTGGGCGAATTTGGTGAGCCAGATGGCCAATAAGCAACCAGAAGCTAGTAGAGAGGCACGTGGGAGGCAGGCTCTACAAAACAGATAAGGCAGCAGACATGTTGAAATTGCAGCGAGGACAGTAAACAAAAATAAAAGCACACAAGGCACACCGATGAAATTCCCCCACACACGTGGCCAAAGAGAGGATCTTGGCCACACAGAGGAAGGCAAGGAGCACAAGGAAGTCACGCCATGATCACAGGATTAAATGCAGGATAAAAATATTATTTTCTTATTTTTTCTGATTAGAAATTCAAATCATTTAATGGGATTCCTCCGTAATCACTGCACTCTCATACCTCTGTGCAGGAGCAGGACACAAACTCTGGCGTGCAGCTAGGCTGGAATTGTAGGGAGCCACAGCTGATGCACTCTGCGGTAGATGGTAGATGAGGAAAGACTTAACTCAAAGAGCTCTGCTCACTAGAACGCTGAAGCATGCCAACTGCAACAAGTTTCATCGCAGCTGCCCAGCACCCAAGTGTTTACAAGTTGGATAGTGCATTTAAAAAAAGTAACACAGGATCTTGCTAGGTAGTTGTAGGCTGCCTGCTTGGGCAGTGTGCTACCTTATTTAGAGGTGTGAATGACCCTCCATCTGACTGGTCATTTCTACTTTCATGGCTTTGGGTCATAAATCATTGTCCAAAGCAAGCAAACAAATCCTGCCCTAGTCTCCTGCAGCGCAGCCCCTCAGAATGCTACTAGCTAAATCCCCCCTTCATGCAACCCCCTCCCCTAGTGACCCCTTTGTCCTAGTGGTGGTTAACACCATTGACAAATCCTTCTTTGTAGGAGGTAATAGGAGGGGTAGGCCCCCCTGGCCCACCTGCTGGAGCCGGGCCTGCCCTGCACGCTTCACCCTGGTTATGTCGTAATCACTTAACCACCTCCTTATGCAAGGGATAAGGGTTGGGTAGATCCAGTAGGTGCCTATGGTTCATGCCGCTCCTAGTTCTTCTGCTTGCTTGATACTCTCTTTGTCCATTGGCATTGTCATGACTTTGTGCCATATGTTGCCGCCGCTGTCTTCCGTTCTTGTTCCTTCCCTTGTTGATGTTCGTCAGAAGGGCTTGTGTTCCTAAAGCTGATGCCAATCGCTGCCTTCGTTGGATTTACTTGTACCATCCCTTCTTCTGTGCCATTGCTAGTGTTGGAGATATCTTGCAGTTGTCCCCCATATAAGTGATTCAAATTACTGTCTACCTGCACAAAGTAAGTATTAGCACATTCCATGTTTTGTCATCAGTGCTCATGATTGCAATGTGTGCATGTTTTGGATTCAAACTTGCATGGGTGGGGCATACCCGGGCAAAGGTTCTCTCATTGTATAGGCCAAAGGTACCTTCACTCATTCTCCAATGCAAAACTTGGAGATTCCGCTTCTGACTTAATTGGGCAATTTGTACTTTCTTTGATGTCTGTGTGGTGTGTCCCTTATCTCTACATGTGTTATATAAGATTCTATGTTGGTCAGGACCATGCCAGTGCCACTGTCACTGATTTGAAGGTCATTCTGTGAGTTGATGTAGCTGTAAGCAGAACCAAAACGACAAAATTGAGATTTTAAAGAACGTATTTATCCTTTCCACTTACCCATTCCCTTGAGGGTGATAGGGGGCATTCATATGTGCTGCATTTGATATTGTCTCATGAGGTCAGCATATCTGCTGATTGCAACTGTACACCAATGCCTGTCTCTAAGTGAGTGAGTCCCCTTTCCTTTTTAAACCTCTGTGAAGAATTCTAGTGTGGATTTTATGGTTTTGTGCTCCAGAAATGTCCCTTCATTCCATTTAGAAGTGTGTTCCATGCGTACAATGCAGAATCTTTGCAAACAGACCCTGTGACTACGAGCCTATAACTGAGACCTCTGAAGTCCATGGCCCCTTTTCTACACCGTAGCTTCTCGTTCAACATTGTGGACCGGCTCAATTAATGTTGTTAGATGCTTGTTGCTTTCATGGAACACATGACAATGCTCTTCGTGCACTCTATTTCCTCATCCATACCTGGCCATGAAGTAGTGCTCAGGCAATCTCTAATTTGCAACCGTTTCCCCGAAAGTGAGGCTCATCCAGGCTGCTGCTGGTGGAAGCTTTTTTTTAGAGTCATCGTCGTAATCCCTCATTCACATGTTACCTGGCTAGTGCACTTGCAATACAAAAGTAGGCTTTGTGCCATGTTTCCATCATGAGGCCAACCTTTGCTGATGTCCTCCTTCACTGATGTTAGGGTGCAATTCATTCTCATTTGGTCTTTGCAAAGGTCTTGCAAGATCGTTTTTTAGTGACTGGGCTTGAATGTCTGGCTACTACACACTCTAAGGTATATGATTTGTGGGCTACTGTTATGGGAAGCCTGTCCAGACTACCTCCTTTACATTCTGTCTTCTTGGATATATTCAATAGCGATATAGAACTCCTGTGTCTTTAACGACAGTCTGGCCAGACTAAGGCGCTGATTTAAAGTGTGTAGTAAATATAATCCTCTGTGTTTTGTGAGATACCTGAAAGTGTCTCCCTGACTAGTCCCCGGGGATCTGGCATCAAGGTTGCCAGGACACGGCCATCGCTATTGGATCCAGTTCCTGGGGGTGGACCATTGCTGGAGGATCACAGGGTTGAGGGATCCTCGGGGAGTGGAGGTGGGACACCGACAGGTGAGGCGCGGTAACCGCCTCCATATAACACCTTTTCCCCATCCTACCACATAGGATACTCAGAAACTCTACCCCCCCTTTTTCCGACACACACACTTTTGCACACCACAAAAGAAAAAGGACTAACACCAGAGCCGTTTACCTGACATGTCCCAACACAAGGTTCAGCCAAAGTCAGGCAATTGACCAGAATCACATACACCTGAAGGCCCTTTCCCTTCCCCACAGGGATAAAAGGTGGAGCATGAGAGCACACTACAAGCAAGGCAGACCGCACAACAAAACGGCTATCCCATTAAGGCAGTTCAAGAGGAGGAGAAAGGCGGTGAGAAACAAAGGGCCGACAAGGTGAGAAACGACCTTGCCCTCTCTGACCCAGACCCGTGAAGCATCTGCAGAAGGAATCATAAGACTACGAACAATAGCCAGTGTGTGCTGCAGCAGAAGTCAATAGTACATGCAGCCCTCCTACACTGATAAGCAGGACAGGGAGAAACGCTTGCTACTGTGGTACCATCCATGACTCCAGCTACAAGTAAAGCCTAGCGGTTCATCACAGCGGTGAGTCAAGGGAAAAACCGATAAGAAACCGAACTGTGTTGAACGAAAGTTGCAAACGGCAAATGAAGGCAAGTTCAAAGAACTGTTAACGTCTTTGGGCAAAACCAGCTGCAGAGATGTCCTGCACCACGTGGGTGCGCATTCAAGAGACTCTGGTTGATTCGCCACTTGTTGAAACTATCAATACAGAAGGCCTTAGGAGAGCTGCAAGGAAAAGGTGAAAGTGGTTATACAGGGGTCTAGCAAAACCCCCTGTACAGTCAAAAGTCTTTGACCTACATGTAATTGGAAAGCTAAGGGAGACGAATCCTGCAGAGTGAGAAAGGAGAAAGAACTGTGTGGTTGGCAAGAGTGAACCTGACGGAGGGATGCCGATAGAATGGGGCGAAGCCTGAGGCCCCAAATGAACATTGTGTTGACAAGAGTGAACTCGACGGAGGGATGTCCACAGTGGACTGTTTAAAAAGGGATGTGTGAATGTCACAGGTGAAACTGATTTGGGAAAAGCTGTAGTGCACCCAACGGAGGGAGGCAAATATCCGAGAAGGGTCTGATCCCGGAAGAGGGGGAATAAGGGATGAAGATTCATAACCCAAGTGCAATCAGAAAGGATCTATTGTTTGTTAGTTTGAACACATCAGGTCCTCGGAGGAAAGAGACTTTTTGTGGAAAAGAGACTTACACACCAAAAGTCCTGATACCGAAGAACGGAACTGTAGTCTTGTGCTGAGGAAGCTCGAGCGTGTGCTGTGCTCAGGAGTCCCGCTTTGTTCCATGCTTAAAACATGGGGAAGGGAGACCCCCGGCTACCACACCCTGACTTATCATTTTTGAACACTTCTTTCTTGTGAACCTTATCCCACACTCTTTTTGTATTTAGTGTAATGATTGGCAATAGGTTTTCTTAGTATATGCCCTTTTATTTGCCAAGACGGCACTAGGACTGCCTTATTTTTGTTTGATGGTCGTAGCTTACTCCCATCTTAGATTTAGGTTTAGATTAGGCGTTTCTCCAACCTACCAGTTTAACAAACACCCTTGAACTGTGATCACTTGTGTCTGTCTTTACTGTTGCCACCATGAGTTCCTTACAGTTCCCACTAATGGAAAAATACTTAATTTAAGGTTGATACTGTCCGGCTTTCCACCAGTGGATTCCCAGAGGAAATCTGGCAGAGTATCCGCCAGTGGCCATTACCATCTATGGGCTCTGTGAGGGGTCAGAAATGAGAGGCAGACACAATGTTGCAATATTCTCAACAACAGACATCTTTATTAAAGGAAAGGGGTTGGCAAAAGACCTTTCTGCCCCTGACCTAAAAAAAGTTTCCCTTCCCAGGAAGCTAAAACAAAAAATCAGTCTGTGTCTCGTCATCAAAATTATGCAAAGTGTCCTTGTGTCCAAAACGTATCTGACCCTCACACTAAACAAACAATCAAAGATGTAAGGTAAATGTCTGTTTTGATTTAGCAAAAATCAAGTGTGAAAATTCATCCAACAATCCTTGAATCCAGGAAGGGGTTCCCTTCCCCTGGATTTGTTCAGGTAGAATAGAAAAAGCGTTATTTTCAACCAATGATTCCTTAGGAGCAGCGGAAATGTCTCTTTCACGTAAAACCTTCTTTAGTTGGAAAATTATCAAAAGTGGATGTCAAAAAGTGTCAAAGCGAGACAAAACAGGACGAAAGAGCCTGTTGGAGGGGTGAGGTGCATGCCGCAGCAACTACAGCAACTGCAGGAAAGTACTCACACTTTGCTCTCACTCCGCTTTCCCTCTGCGGAGTGAGGCAGAGGATTGACAGAATTGGGCACCTCCTCCTCCACAGCAGACAACAGCAAAGGCAGACTTTGGGACCAACCTGAAGGGAACTGCTCACACTCTGCTCTCACTCGACAATGAAATGAAGTGAGAGGCCAGAGAAGTGCAGAGGGCCAGGGAAGGAAGAGGAGAAGTGGAGACTGCAGTAGGGTTGGCAAGTTCCTTGCAGATTTTGAAATGTTCAGCCATGTCGTTAGTGGCCGCAGAGATGCAGGCTTGAATATAGGCCCTTTTCGTCAAGCAGATAGAGAGTCTGTATTGCCTTTGGAGCAAACGGTAGGCCAGTTTGTCAGAGGAGGTGCTCGAAGCCTGCCACTTCTGCTCAGCAGCTCTACGCACTTGCGTTACAGAGAGACTAGGCCGGATTCATGCCAATTGAGCTTGGAGACACGTTTCATGCAGATCCTCATGATGGGAGCAAGGATGCCCAGAGTGTTGGAGATGGAGAGTTGAAGGTTAGTAAGGGCGGTGTCAGAGTTAGAGTCAATGGCAGGAGTAGGAGGGGGGAGTGAAGGTGGTGGCAAAATCGATAACTGATACTCACTTCATAGGTCGAATGACGGAGAAGGAGGCTGGCAATGCGGACGAGGGCTTAGCGGAGGGACCCAGGTGGTCCAGGAGGGAGGACAGGAGAGCATGATCAGACCAGGAGAGGGGAGTAATGAGAGGGTTGGAGATGGGGATCTCTGCAGAGATGAGAGCATCCAAGGTGTGTCTGGCTGAGTGCGTCAGACCAGATGGAAGAATGGAGAGGGAAAGAGAGTCACAGAGGTTGCGGAAGAACCTGGAGCGACCCCTCTGGCCCCTATACTACCCCGGTTGTACCACACTCCTCTACCCCTCCTCTAAAGAACTTCAAAAGTGACAACCTACTCCACTTAGTTAACCTTTACTCTCGCTTTGCCGTCAAACACTCTTCTGACATCTGCCACCTCCATGGAGACTTCGACCTTGATGCCCTCGCTCTCATTGAGACGTGGTTCACTGCCAGTTCTGTCACAAGTTGTGACACTCTCCTCCCTGAGTCTTACAAGATCCTCTCTAAGCCCAGGCCTCATGCGACTATCATACCCACTCAGGCCAACTACTCTTTCAATTGCCTTGTCTGCAGGCTTAGTGTCTCTCATGGCCTCTGTCTGACTCTGGCCACCATCTACAGATCTCCTGACCAGGACTCCCTCTTGCTCTCAGAATGGGCTGACCTCACGTCGTCTCTCCTGGCCTCCTCCTGCAAGCTTCTCCTCCTCAGAGACTTCAATTTTCACTTCGACTCCCCTGAACTATATCACTATAAAGTTTAGTATTATAATACTACAATAATACATGGTTTACTCCTCACCTCAAATCTCTAAGACTTGAAAAACGTAAATGCGAATCTGCTTGGCGACTAACCCCAACAGAGACAAATAAAATTACACTCATCAATGCCTCCAAGATTTACAAAAATGAAATAAAGAAAGCAAAAAGAGACAATTTCAACAACAGAATACTGCAGGCCAAATCTGGAACGAAAGACCTATTCCTTATACTAAAGGAACTAGAAAACCCTATTCCTGTCCAGGATAACTGTGACAAAATAAAACATGGTGCTCGAACATCCAAAAAGCACTAAATGACAAAATTGCCACACTCCAAACAAAAATTGAGATAAAGAAACAGAATATTCCACCCTCAACTAACCCAAGAGGCAAACCACCAATCAGCACTAATCTAGACCATAAATTTAACTTCTCGAAAGTAACTATACTTGAAACCGAAAAGATAATACTTTCACTCAAGCCATCCAATTGCCGAGGCGACCTATGCCCAGCCCAACTAATTAAAGACGCGGCCAGAGACCTCTCCCCATTCATTGCTAAGCTTATTAATGCCTCCTTTGCTTCAGGCACTATACCAGATAACCTCAAGCAATCTTGGGTCCTCCCCCTCCTAAAAAACAAACACTGGACCCATCCATCCCGACTAACTACAGGCCTATCACAACGGTACCCTTCCTGTTAAAAATCCTAGACAGGGTAGCCTACCTGCAGATCCAAAAACATCTGGAGCTGCACCACCTTTTAGGCACAAGACAATCAGGCTTCAGACCCCAGCACGGAACTGAAACCGCGCTCATCGATCTTAAAACTCAGGTTGATGAGCTGAGAGACTCTGGAAAGATGGCCCTACTCCTCTTACTGGACCTCTCTGCAGCCTTCGAACTGGTGGATCATGATGTGCTCTGCACCCACCTAGAAACAGCTGCCCATTTCTCCACACATGCCATCGCATGGATCAAATCATTCCTAACCGGTAGAACTATGAGAGTCTTCTCTACTTCTGCTGCCGCTGACCCTGTATCCATTACATGTGGAGTCCCACAAGGTTCTTGTGTCTCCCCCACTATGTACAACATCTTCACGAAGCCCTTGTTCGATGATCTAGATAATCTGGGTGTTACCTACACTAACTATGCGGATGACACTCAGATTCTCATACTACTTTCAGGGGATTATGAACAAGATTTGGCCTTGGTGAATGTGAAGCAGCAGCGCCTCGGATGGTGCCGCGGCGGCCGCGGCGTGAAGCTGGCCCACACGAGTCGGGAGGCGCTGCCGAGTCCGCGGCCAGAGAGGGGAAAGGAAAACCCGCGGAGGCTAGCCGCGCGACTAAAACCGCTACGGGTGGACCCGGCGGGGCCGCGGAGGAAGCCGCTATGTGCAGCCGCGGCGGGGCCGCTCGTCACTCACCTGTTCGCCCCAGTCCGGGGGGTGGGGAGCAGTGTTCACGACGGCGCCGGGAAACGGGGGAGCAGCGCCCGGCTCGCTGGTCCCGTGCTGCTCATGACGCTGCTGGAGATGCACGTTGCAGGGGGGGAGGGCCCAGCCTCAGGACGCGTCCCTACGCGTCGCGGCCACAACCGCATGGCCAACACCACCGCCCTCCACCAGCAGGGGAACGGGGCCAACACCACCGCCCTCCACCACCAGGGGATCGGGAAGAGCAACACACTGGGATGGCAACCCTTAAGAGAGGTGGGACCATGTCCCAGGAACCAATAAAAAGGGGGCTAACTCAAACCCTCAGGGATTGGTGGGGGCTTGATACCTCCGGCTGTGATAAAAGAGCGACCAGGATGACTAATGGGTGGTTCTCATTACACAGGACACGGGGAGGAGAGAGGAGAGCGAACCAGAGTGGTGGGCCTATCCGGACAGCGGCTCGAGATAGGACCAAGCCAGGCCCAACGCCGTTGTATTACAGGAGGACAAGATACCGGTGAAGATAACCGGGAGGACTTAACAGTTTTTCTTTCAGCATCTGCTGCCTTAAGCCAAAATTAAATATTATTTTAGCACTAGTCTGTCTCCGACTATAAATCCACCCTTCACACTGGCAACGAAGGTGGGATTTTAGACAGCGCGATGGAGTCATTGATAAAGACCTTGTCTGAGGGCCAACAACAATTGCAACAGATGCTACAACTGCAGTCCCAACAAGCAGCTGCGGATCGGCAAGCCTTTCAACAAGCCATACAGCTGCAAGGCTCTATATTGACCACCGCACAGGACAACCAGCATGAGGCCATGTCCCGTCTCACCGATGCAGTGGCCAGCACTAGAAACCAACCACTGGTGCCCTCGGCCCTCCTACAAAAGTATAAGGACGGAGAGGATCCCGCCTTCTTCTTTACGAGTTTTGAACGTATAGCCAGAAACGCACAGTGGCCTCCTGACCGGTGGGGTCAGTACGTCGCCCCCCTACTGTCCGGGGTGATGCAGGGCGCCTATCAGGCGGTAAACCCCAACGGCAACACGCCGTACGGGGAGACAAAGGCTGCCGTACTAGACCTCTTGGGCCTGGACGACGAGGCCTACCGGATCCGACTGAGGGAAACCAGGCTCAGGACCGGGGAGAATCCACGCCAGCTGTACTATAGGATAAAGGACCTAGCAGAGAAGTGGTTGTCGGCTCCAAACCCCGCTAACCAACCCCTAATCGATAAAATCATTCTGGAACAATTCATCGAAGCCCTGCCCGGCCAGATGCAGAAATGGGTTAGGCAACACCATCAACCCACCCTGACCGAAGCCGTGGATATTGCATCGGCATACCAGAAGGCAGGCCACTTCCGACTACCAGCTACAGGGGTATCGGCCCGCACCGCCATCCCGATATCCGACCCCCATATGATTAGGGGTAACCGAGCCTTACCCATAAGATGGAGACCTCCCGATGAGAACAACAGGAGACCCGAAGACAAGAGACCAGGAAACGAGGAGAAGGCCCCAGCACCGACCTCTGGTTACAAGCAACCGCAGTGCTATGAGTGCAACGAGTGGGGCCACATAGCCCGGTTTTGTCCCAGGAGAAGAACAGTCGAACCCATGGACATCGGCTATCTGACCCCGATAGACGAGAACGGTGTCCCAGGACCATATGTGGTGGACGTTCGAGTCGACGGCCGACCATCACGTGCCCTTTTGGACAGCGGCAGCAGGCAGACCGCCATATCACCAACTGTGAGTAACGCTCCCTGCTTACCTAATGTAACCGTACCTATCCGATGCATTCATGGGGACACCAAATGTTATCCGATGAAGGATGTAGTAATTGACTTGAATGAAACCTCCTCTCCCTTGAGGGTTGCCGTCCTACCTTGTCTCCCAACCCCGGTGGTAATTGGGACCGACCTCCCCGGTTTCGGTCAGACATTAAGGGATGCCAGGGAGGGGCAGTCCCCGTCCAAATCCGATGTTACAGGAACCGACCCCGTCTCCCAGGAACCCCCACCCGGGCGAAAGAGGAGGACCCGGATGGCATGGTGTCAGGCCAGTTATATGACCCGGCCTATCGACTGGAAGCTAGAAGACAACGAAGACACCATAAGGGGGGAGACCCTAACTGACCCCACCCTACGAGTGGCCAGAGAAAGGGCCGCCCGGGAAGGGGAACCCAACATCGCCAGAGGCCCAGGGTTTCTACTGCGACAAGGTCTCCTATACCGAAGGTATAAGGGTGATGACGACGCCATGAAGGAACAACTGGTGCTACCAAAGAGCCATCGACTTATAGTGATACAATTGGCCCACAACCATCCCTGTGGAGGTCACATGGCCTCTCTTAAAACCCAACAAAACCTACTAAAGAGGTTTTACTGGCCCGGCATATATGGGGAGGTTGCCCAACACTGCAAGAACTGCCCCACCTGCCAATTGACTAGCGGGGTTCTACCCGCAAGGGCACCACTACAGAAAATGCCCCTCATTTCAATCCCATTCCAGAGGATCGGCATGGACATAGTGGGGCCCCTGGAACCAGCCAGCCGTGGTTATAGATACTTACTGGTCGTAGTCGACTACGCCACTCGATACCCCGAGGCCTTTCCCCTAAAGGGAACATCGGCCCGGTTGTTATGCGACCAGCTAATTCCATTCTTTGCCCGAGTAGGGATTCCCTCCGAGATAATCACCGACCAGGGGACCAATTTTATGTCGACCCTCTTAAAACAAGTATGTGGACAGTTCCAGATCAACCAGTTGAGAACCTCAGTATATCATCCCCAGACTGATGGGCTGGTAGAACGTTATAATCAAACAATCAAGAAGATGTTAAGAAGGGTGACGGGACCAGACGGAAAAAACTGGGATCGGGTGATTCCCCTAGTGTTAATGGTGTTAAGAGACACACCCCAGTCGTCCACCGGTTTTTCTCCCTTCGAGCTCTTGTTTGGGAGACAACCTCGAACAATACTAGACCTGGTTAAAGAGGAATGGGAAACCACAGAAGAAGTGTCTTTAACCGAGTATACAGAGGAATTAAAGGAACACCTAACCGCACTTCGTACCCTGGCCCAAGATAACCTTGGACGTGCACAGACAACACAAGAAAGAAACTATAACAAGGGGAGCCGTATGAGAACCTTTAACCCAGGGGACCAGGTATTGGTACTCCTGCCCACTAGCACCAATAAACTGTTGGCTAGATGGAGAGGGCCGTACAAGGTCACGGAAGTACTAAGCCCAGTAACCTACCGGGTACACCAGCCTGATCGTACCACCCCTGAAAAGGTCTATCATATCAACCTTCTAAAAAAATGGAATGAGCCTCTTCTGGGCGCCTTTGTATGCATAGAGGAAGCCAAACCGGACGAGATCCCGAACACCGTTCCTGATACCCTAGATTCAGTCAATTGGGGAGACACCCTTACCCTCGAAATGAAGACGGACATCAGGAACCGGTTGTCCCCTTATGCTGACGCCTTTTCCGCATTACCTGGAAGAACAGATGTGCTTGAGCATGTCATCAAAACAGATCCCGGACCACCTGTGAGGCTTAGACCCTACCGGATACCCGAAGCCAGGCGAACCATCATCAATTCCGAAGTGGACGAGATGCTAAGGATGGACATCATCGAGCCTTCGGTCAGCGTTTGGTCATCACCCATAGTGCTTGTCCCTAAGCCGGATGGCTCGGTTCGTTTCTGTATGGACTACAGACAATTGAACGCGGTGTCCCGATACGAAGCCTATCCGATGCCTCGGATGGACGAACTCCTGGAGGGCCTTGGAGCAGCCTGTTTCTTAAGCACTCTCGATTTAACCAAGGGCTATTGGCAAATACCCCTTCGCTCCCAGGACAGGGAGAAAACTGCCTTTTCCACCCCACGAGGCTTATATCAGTATAAAGTCCTACCCTTTGGTCTCCACGGGGCTCCCGCCACATTCCAGAGATTGATGGACATCATACTGAGACCACATACTGGATACGCCGCTGCCTACCTGGACGATATTGTGGTATACAGCCAATCCTGGGAATCGCATCTGAACCATCTGGAACAAGTAGTGGCTGAATTACAGAAGGCAGGCCTACATATCAACCCCAGGAAGACCACGATGGGAACCAACGAAACCAAATATCTGGGCCACATAGTGGGTGGGGGAGTGCTGAAACCGCAGTTGTCCAAAACACAGGCTATCCAAGATATACCGACTCCTACCAACAGGAAACAAATACGAGCTTTCCTGGGATTGATCGGGTATTACAGAAGATTTATCCCTGACTTCTCCTCGATAGCCGCTCCCTTAACGGACGCATTGAGACTCAAGGGGAATCCCAACCTGACCAACGACCCGAAGGCCTTGAACGCCATAGCACACCTAAAACAAAGGATCACGTCCAACCCGGTCCTCTGTTGCCCGGACTTCCAGAAACATTTCTTTTTACAAACGGACGCCTCAAACCAGGGCCTGGGAGCTGTGTTATCGCAGAAGAATGGGGAGGGCCTGCAACCGGTGTGCTTCATCAGTCGGAAATTGTTACCCCATGAAGCGGCTTACTCAACCATTGAGAAGGAGTGTTTGGCCATCAAGTGGGCTGTTGACTCGCTCCGGTACTATCTGTTGGGTCGCCGGTTCACTCTGTACACCGACCATGCACCCCTCCAGTGGCTGGCCCAACATAAGGACACGAACCAGAGGGTCCTCCGCTGGTTTCTCTCCCTTCAGCCATTTGATTTCGTCACATTGCACAGACCTGCCAGGTTTCAGCTGGTGGCTGATTATCTGTCTAGGTGTTCACCCTGGCCCGAACGGCCTGGGATTGGGGTGGGGATGTGTGAAGCAGCAGCGCCTCGGATGGTGCCGCGGCGGCCGCGGCGTGAAGCCGGCCCACACGAGTCGGGAGGCGCTGCCGAGTCCGCGGCCAGAGAGGGGAAAGGAAAACCCGCGGAGGCTAGCCGCGCGACTAAAACCGCTACGGGTGGACCCGGCGGGGCCGCGGAGGAAGCCGCTATGTGCAGCCGCGGCGGGGCCGCTCGTCACTCACCTGTTCGCCCCAGTCCGGGGGGTGGGGAGCAGTGTTCACGACGGCGCCGGGACACGGGGGAGCAGCGCCCGGCTCGCTGGTCCCGTGCTGCTCATGACGCTGCTGGAGATGCACGTTGCAGGGGGGGAGGGCCCAGCCTCAGGACGCGTCCCTACGCGTCGCGGCCACAACCGCATGGCCAACACCACCGCCCTCCACCAGCAGGGGAACGGGGCCAACACCACCGCCCTCCACCACCAGGGGATCGGGAAGAGCAACACACTGGGATGGCAACCCTTAAGAGAGGTGGGACCATGTCCCAGGAACCAATAAAAAGGGGGCTAACTCAAACCCTCAGGGATTGGTGGGGGCTTGATACCTCCGGCTGTGATAAAAGAGCGACCAGGATGACTAATGGGTGGTTCTCATTACACAGGACACGGGGAGGAGAGAGGAGAGCGAACCAGAGTGGTGGGCCTATCCGGACAGCGGCTCGAGATAGGACCAAGCCAGGCCCAACGCCGTTGTATTACAGGAGGACAAGATACCGGTGAAGATAACCGGGAGGACTTAACAGTTTTTCTTTCAGCATCTGCTGCCTTAAGCCAAAATTAAATATTATTTTAGCACTAGTCTGTCTCCGACTATAAATCCACCCTTCACAGTGAACAAGATTTATCTCATCATTCAGGCATGGATGGCCACCCACGGGCTATGCCTGAATGATGACAAAACGGAACTTATCATACTGGGGAACACACAAAACATCAATAGATTAAAAGAAGAATACTCCTCCTTCGTCATAGACGGCAACACTATCAAGGTGGCAAAAGAGGTAAAAACATTAGGGTTTTACCTTGATTCCCACCTCTCCCTAACCAAACAGGTGAGCGCAATGGCATCCAGCACCGCATATACCTGCAAGCTGATTAGAGCCGCAAAACCATACCTATCCACTGCCAACTGCCTAACCCTTGCTCGAGCATTAGTGCTGTCGAAATTGGACTACTGCAACGCACTATACTTAGGGGCCAATAAACATACGTTGCAAAAGATTCAAACACTACAGAACAATGCTCTTAGAGCTGCCTTAGGAATTCCAAGAAGGGAGCATATTTCAGAGGCTAGAAGACAATCCAATTGGCTCTCCACAGCGGACAAAATCAAACTCAAGACAGCTTCTCTTACCTTCAAAAGTATCAACCATCTAGCACCCAAATACCTAGCTGCTAGATTCAACAGAAAAATCTCCACTAGACCCACCAGAGAAGCATATTCCAACCAGCTAGTGATACCCCCATTTAAACTAAGTACGGCCGGAGGAAACAGCTTCCCGGTCAAAGCTGCCCAGCTTTGGAACTCCCTCCCGCCCGGCCTGAGATCTACCCAATCTTACGCTCTCTTCAGATCTAACTGTATTAACTGGATCAAAGAAAATGACCAATAGTCCTGCCCTACACCAACACAACTACTGTTCTACCGACGTACTATGCACATAATTATATACTCTCCATCTCCTACTGCATATTTCCTGTATATATTATGTTATATGCTTATACTATACTCAATGTATATTCTCCCTACTGTCCTGCATTATGTAATTTCTACGATGTACCACTTGTAAGCATGCGTAACCTGTAAAGTTTAAAGTATCCTTGAACAACGCGCCCGGTTACCCTCGGGTTTGGTGCGCGCTATAAATAATAAACAAACAAACAAACAAACAATAATAAAGTAGATATTTGTATACAACCTTGATTGGACAGTCCCTTTTATCATTGGGTAACAATTATATTTTCGCTGTGTTGCAACTATCCAACGATCCACAGCCTTTTGGAGATAAGCCTAGCATTCCATACATGTTACCCAAATTGGACAAGGAGGTTTATAATTTGCTTGTTTTTCCAAACTTCGACATCAATGCACAAATTATTAATAAATACATATGCAATCACACCATTAAACAATACAGGCAAATCAACTGGAAGACGTCCTGCATACAAACTTAATTCTACACTGGAAGACGTCCCGCATACAAACTTAATTCTACAACTCTACTATTGTAGAGTAGCCTTTGATCTTGAATAAAGAGGGTTTGCGTTCTCACGATTTAGACCCAGCCCCTGAGCTGTTCTTTGACATGCTTCCATTTCCGGTACAGAGCCAGTTGTGCAGAGGTAGATTGTGTATTCAGACAGTAAGCCCAAAAGGTTTCAGTTTTAATAGAATCATGTGCTTGCACCAATTTGCCCAGATTGCACATTTACACTCCAACTTCATACACTCCATGAGAACGTGTTGAGCTGTCTCCGGCTTTTGTAGGAGCCTACAGATCTGGCAAAACCGCTCTCCAATATCCAGACACATTTGTGAGCTACAAGCAGTCAACAAAGGTAATTCATGTATTCTTAATAAAAGTAGTAAATGCCTAACTTCTGGGTCAGGACATAATAGCAGTTAAGACTGCGGCTTCCTGTACATGTGGATTGTTTTAGCTACAGGTTCCCAGGTTTTTAAGTAATTCTTCTGCCAGTCCCATCTGTTAAGTTTTTCTTTGGAAAACCTTTTCCAACTCCCTGTAGTTCCTTGCACCCTCAAAATTGGGCTGCTAGTCGATCTGTTGGAAAATGTCCTTTATCAGAGCATCTAGTACCTTACAGCAAAAGGATTTTTCCTCTAATCGTTCCTTGCCATACACTTCAGTAACCCACACACCGGGTTCATTCTAGATTTGATATACAATAAACCCCTGCTTCTGAATACCAATCCACGTAGAGATATAAGGCCCAATTACACGTTCGACTGGACTCGAGGGTCTCAAACCCAGAAGCTTATGCTAGAAGATTCCCTCTATCTGGTCCAACCACATTAAATTAGGACGTGTCAGAGCCTCCAGACCGTATGATATTGCCGGGCAGAAGCATTGTTTGTATAGATGTACAACTCTGGCAAATGAGAACCCGGCCTGTGCTTTGGTCCCCATTAGTATCTGTGCTGTAAGTTGATCAGCTTTACGAGTTTTGTTTTCGATCGTCTTCCCGTAACCCAAGTATTTATATGTGTGTGTTTAATTGAATGTACATAGGTCTGTCTCGAGTTTTACCCTGTTTATCTTCTTCCTGGTTATTAGCATAATCTGGGATGTTTCAAGGTTACTGGTCAGATCGTGTTTAACCGCAAATCTAACTAGCTCATTACATAGCACTCCAGTGTCAGATATAGTTCTAGCAAACATGATTAAGTCATCCGAATATAGAATAGACACTATCAGAACTACACCAATTCGTGGGGGGTACTGGGATTTAGCCGCCAACAGGCCTGGGAGGTCCGAAATATAAGTTATACAACAGGGGAGTTCAACCTTGTTTGACTCCCCTGTTTATCTGGACCCCCGACATAACTGTGCCTATGTTGTTTAAGCGCACACATGCCCGGTTGTTAGTGTGAAATCCACAACTATATGGAATAGCCATGAAGGAAACCCCAGCTTCTTTGTTTTGGTCCACAAAGTAGACCTATTGACCTGGTCAAAAGCTGATTTATTATGATCACAACAGACAGTTCTAGCACACTACGGAATACAACTCACCCTGTAAAGGAATGCAGAGGACAGACAAACTGTGGGGTACATTTACCAGCCCTAACAGAAATCCCCTTCACCACAAACCGCATTTCAACATTTAACACAAAAACGGCTGTTAGTTGTGTTCTTCTTGGCACATGTGTGGCAAGCTTTGAACACTACCACCCCAGAGAATGGCTGCATTTGTTTTGCTTCAAATCACGCACAAGAAAAATGACCTCCATTCAAGACGGCATTGCAATTTGTTCCTTCTTTCATTTTAAACACCACAAAGTTTTGCTCCATTAAACACAGCCCTGCTATGTATCTCTTCTGATTGCCATGAGGTAAGGCAATACAGTCCAGAACTGCATTGTTTTCACTGTGAAAGTACATGCAGAGCAAAAGTTGTTTTCAAGTCAACACAGCTATGATTTCCTTTTGAAATAGACCAGCACACTCAAATTACTGCAAAGGAAAGCAATAGCGCAGCTCTCTCTCTTGTCTTGTGTCAATTACAAAGAAACTCTTTGCAGCATCTCTTTGTGTCCATGAACCTACATTCTAATGAAAAAGCCCTCCAGAAGGTTAATCTAAAAGAAACTGTGTGCAGCAGAAACCTCATTTGTAACTTGACGTAAAAGAAAAATTAACCCATGTGTAAAACCGTTCTTTTGCAACTCAGGCGAATGCCGTTTGAAAGTGAAATGCGATTACAGCATGTGCGCACACAGAAATGGGAGTGAATATGTGGGGATAGGGGTTTTGCTATAAAATGTGTATGATATTTATTCCTAAAAAGACTTGGTTTCTGTTGAAAGAAAGAAGGAAAAAAGAAACTTGGAAACCTGCAGAACAGGTTTTTGGCCCAGGCATTTACTTCAAAGGTGCCCTGCCTTCCATGGGAAAAGAATTACCTCCATAAGTGAACCAGCCCCCATGGGCATATGAAAGGCCGAAAGTATGGAAGTGTTCGGCCTCGTCAGACTTGCCGGTATCCCCACAGAAAGGAACAAAGGACCCAAGGGGAACTTGCATTTCACCAAGAGGTGTGATTTCCTTTTGCACCCATTCCCATCCCCAACTGCATGGCTTCAATGGGCGTCATGGAAACCCTTTGTTCAGGCTGACACAGGGGAAGACAATTTGGTTGTGGGGGTGGCAGGACCGCCCATGCAGCGGCTAATCCAGCTCATTGAATTTAAAAGAACTGTTGTAGATTAAGACATTTGTATCAACATCCTGAATAAGTAATAATTCGATATTATGCCAGTATTTCATGTGATTCTTAAACAAGCAAAATGAGGCCCAGTGCATGTGTCACGATGCCCGCTCCCGGGGAGCCGGCTCAGGCCCTGCGTCCCCGAAAGCGGACATCAAGTCCCCGGGGAAGGTCCCAGCAACCCCTTATAGGGGCCCTTTGGACAGCGTCCTGGCGCCTATGGCGCCAGGCTCATAGAAAACGTCAGTCCTGGCACCATAGGCGCCAGGCTCATTATGAAAGTGTTTGGGTGCACTTACCTGATGCAGGCCATGCTGCAGAACCCCGGCCTCCTTGAGGCCTGAAAGGAACTACTTTACCTGTGGGACTCATTTACCACCCGGGCGTGGTCGGGGAAGGATACATACCTGATTGGAGGAAGGACACATTCTAGGAACTTCTTCCAAGGCTATTTAAACCACACCCGATCAGCCACACGTGCTTCGCGTTGTTCTGCATCTAGCAGCTGGACGCTCACCGTGTCTGCTCCTGCATCTTGACTTCTGCCACACCTGTCAGCATCCTGAATCACCTGCAAAGGAAGGGAACAAGAGAACAGAAGAAGGAAAAGGCCTCACCTGCTAAATCTGCATCCCAGAGACATTTCGCCGACAATCCTGAAAAGGAAGACATTTATTTTTAAAAGCACATCGCATCGATCGCTGCAGCGCCGCATTCTACTCACCTTTACAGGGCGCCTCCATGTTCAGCAGCGACCATCCGGATTCGCAGTCGCGCCCCCGCACCTAGGGAGAAAAAGACAAGAACAAAGGTGAGAGAAAGAAGGGAAAAGGGAAGCTAAAACTCCATGTCAAGACTTACCTGTTGGGTCATTCCCTTTTCATTTCGGGTCCGCGCCGCATCCAGGCATTTTCGGACCCCGGCCCCTAAGGGGAAAAAGACATCAGCGTTAATGAGTGAATGAAAAGACATTACCAAAACACTCATTAAAGACTTACCTGATTTCCACAAGGATTTCACTGCTCACCTCGGGTCGGTGCCTGTTCCCCAGCATTCCGTACCCCGGCCCCTATGGGGAAAAAGACACTAGCATTAGAACATTAATGTATGGACACAAGGGGAATCACTTATAGAAAAACTTACCTGGAAGCCAAGCAAGTTTGGTTCTCACCCATCCGAAAATCCAGTGACGTAACTGGATACCAACGCGCCCCTGCATCAGAAGCAGGATGGAGAGCTCGTCCTTCCAGACCCCAAGGTGAGACGCTACGGGGAAGCACAGAAGGGTTTTGAGGAGGGTGAGAGGGGTAAGTGGGAGGCCGATTGCATTACCCTGCAGACAGTTAACCCCCTATTCTCACCTACAGAAGGATACTTCTGCGAGTCAGACAAGCCAGATCTGGGGCCCGGTCCAGTCCGTCTTCCGAACCCTGCGCATCACCTTAGACGAGGTCACAGCAGCGCGAACCATGCCAGCGCCCCCGTGGGAGTCAGGTGAGCGTTACAGAACGCGAAGCCTTCCTACAAATTCCCACCCAGGCGCTATGGAAACTTCTGAGACTGATCAGTTGGCCAAATTACTGGGGGAATTACGGGCCAAAGTACATGCCGCTCGTCAAGAGACTAATGCCCTCAAGAGGGAATTAATAATATCAAAGGAAAGAACTGATGACCTGGCCAGACAGCTTTTGCAAGGTCAAGCTGGACAAACTCCTCTAGCCTGTTCCGGAGGGAACACCGCTCCTGTGGTTCCCAGTAACCCTGTGCAGATTAATCTACCTGGAAACATGCCGCTGGCCCCACCTGAACGCTTTGCTGGGGACCCCAAACGATTCGCCGTATTCATGAATCAGTGTCGTTTGCACTTCCTATGCAGACCTGGGGCCTTCCCTAATGATCAGACCAAAGTAGCCTTTGTATTGTCATATCTCAGCGGCTGCGCTGCCGATTGGTCAGTTCCACTGGTTACTGAAGATGACCCGATTCTCCGTGATTTTCAAGGATTTCAAGCAAGCATGGAAAGGTTATTTGCTCGACACTCTCAGGGGCAGGCTCTGGATGACAAACTTCTATCCCTGCGACAGGGCAATCAGGACCTCCTATCCTATATTGCAACCTTTAATAGACTAATTGTGGAAACGGGATGGCCAGAGGATAAAAGAGTCACGTTATTTTATCGAGGTCTACGCGGAGAACTTAAACATGTCTTGGCCCAAGTTGTAAATCCGCCCCAAGAATGCACAGACTATATAGACTTAGTGGTCCAATTGGATCACAGACTTCAAAACAGAAAAACAGTTCGGTCCAGGTTCGAGACCCGGGTGTTGGTTAAGACCGACGCTAACCCCAAGGGAGTTGATGTCTCTGAGCCTATGCAAATTGGAGGGGTTAAAGAACCCTTAACTCAAAAGGAACGTGAAAGGAGGCGGCAGTTAAAATTATGTCTTTATTGTGGGAACTCTGGACACTTTCTATGAGATTGCCCGGACAAACCGCCCCGAAAAGCGGTAGGAGCCGCTGATAAAAACCATGAAGGCTCTGTTTCGGGAAACGACTCAGCCCGACAAGCGTAGGGGTCCGCTTGCCGAGCTTGAAAACTAACTCTCAGACCTCGCATTTCATTGTGCCAATGGTTCTCGTAGATCCAGAAAGGCCTAAGCGGTTGCATGCAATAAAGGCATACATCGATAGTGGGGCTATTGGAAACTATGTGGATCGTGAATTGGCCTCTAGGATTAACCTCCCTCTCCATCCTAAAACCAGCAAAGATGTCATCACCACAGTCGATGGAATTGAAATTGCCTCTGGACCGGTAACACATTCCACTACTGGGGTGACTATATTGGTCCTGACGGCCATCGGGAGGCAGTTGTGTTTGATGTAATCAAGGCTCCACAGTTTCAGGTTATTCTTGGAATTCCTTGGTTAGAGACACATAATCCTCGAAATGATTGGCGAGCTAAGAGAATAACCTTCCCGGATTGTGCACAAACATGCTACCCAGAAAACCTTAAGATTAATCTAGCATCTGTAACCTCTGCCTCCATGCAATTACCTCCGGAATACCAGGACTTTCAGGACGTCTTCCAAAAGGAACAGGCCAACACGTTACCTCCTCACCGATCGTACGATTGCCAAATCGATCTGGTGCCTGGTGCACAACCCCCTTGTAGCAGGATTTATGCCCTTACCGAACCCGAGAACCTGCATTTGAGACAATATTTGGATCAATACCTCGCCAATGGTTTTATTCGCCCGTCAAAGTCCCCGGCATCCTCGGCTTTGTTCTGCGTGCCTAAAAAAGAAGGTGACCTTAGAACTTGTATTGATTACCGCGCATTGAACCAGATAACGGTTAAAAACCGTTATCCTCTGCCTCTGATTCCTGAACTCCTTGACCAGGTGAAGGACGCTTGCATATACACCAAGTTAGATCTCCGGGGGGCATATCATCTGGTGCGAGTAAAAGAAGGCGACGAATGGAAAACAGCCTTCTGTACAAAATATGGATTATTTGAATACCAGGTAATGCCTTTCGGGTTGTGCAATGCGCCTGCTGCCTTCCAATTCTTCATGAATGATGTCCTTCGGGAACTCATCAATGTTTGTGTTTTCGTCTATATCGATGACATTCTAGTGTACTCCTCTTCGGAATCTGATCACAGAAAACACGATAGGGCAGTTCTGGAAAAACTGCGCCAACACAAACTATTTGCTAAACTGGAGAAATGTGTTTTCCATACCACAGAAGTTGAGTTTCTCGGTTTAATCCTGACACCCAAAGGAGTCCGAATGGACTCAAGAAAAGTGGATGCCATCCTCAAATGGCCATCACCTAGCTCTGTAAAAGGGGTTCAAAGCATGCTCGGCTTTGCCAATTTCTATCGCAGGTTTATCCCGGAATTTTCACGCATAGTACAACCCATTACTGCACTCTTGAGGAAAAATAAACGTTTTGAATGGTCTGAAGAAGCCGAGCAGGCCTTCCAGGATTTAAAAGCTAAGTTTACCTCCGCACCTATATTGAAACACCCACGTCCAGATCTCCCGTATGTCGTCGAAACTGACGCATCCAGCCTAGCCATGGGAGCAGTTCTGTCTCAATGAGATCCTGAAACCAACCAACTGCATCCCGTAGCATTTTGGTCCAGAAAATTCTCGGCACCAGAGATTAATTACGCAATCACTGACAAAGAACTGTTAGCCATAAAGTCCGCTTTTAAAGCCTGGCGGCATTACCTGCTTGGCGCTCGACATACCATCACGGTGATCACTGATCACCGGAATTTACAGTATTTGAAAACCGCCAAGGCTCAGTCATCACGGCAGCTCCGATGGGATTTGTTTTTCACTGAATTTGATTTCGTGATTACCTATCGACCTGGCTGCAAGAACGGCAAAGCAGACGCCTTATCTCGAATTGGAATGGGAGAATCTGATACAAACTCAGAACCAGTACCAATAATTCCCGAACAGAGAATTCTAGGCATGACTTTGTTACAGACGCTTGAAGACATTCAAGTCAGAGTGAAACAACTCCTGGACCCTACAGTCCTACAGGATTGGATACAAAAGGGATCAGACTTTACCATATATAATGGTTTACCTTATTACCAAGGACGCTTATTCCTGCCACACAAGGATTTACACGAACTAGTTATTTCAGGTTATCATGATACCTTAATAGAGGGACACCCCGGTATTGCCAAGACAATGGAAAAGGTGAAACGACAATTCTGGTGGCCCTTTGGCGAAAAGATGTTAAATCTTTTGTGATGTCCTGTGGTGTTGGCGCCCAAAATAAAGGTCAAAAGAAAAGACCAGCCGGTCTCCTTCAACCTCTAGACATACCGCCAGCACCCTGGCACACCCTATCAATGGATTTTATTACGGACTTGCCTCCTTGTTCGGGATACAATACCATTCTGGTAATTGTGGATTTGTTTTCCAAAATGGCCCACTTCATTCCTTTAAACGGTTTACCTTCAGCTTCTGTCCTAGCCAAAGAATTCCTCGAAAATATTGTTCGGCTACATGGATTCCCATCTATACTAATCTCTGACGGGGGAAGCCAATTCATTTCCCACTTCTGGCGCAAATGTTGTCAAATGGCACAAATCGACGTAAGATTATCAACCAGTCACCACCCTCAGACCGATGGTCAGACCGAGAGGACAAATCAGACCCTTGAGCAGTACTTACGGTGTATGTTACAGCAATCTGAAAGCAACTGGAAAGACATTCTTTGGATAGCCGAATACGCATATAATAATTCGGTGCACTCTGGAACTGGCCATAGTCCTTTTTATACCTTGTTTGGACATCACCCTCGAACCTCAAACCTCGACTCACCTCAGAACCTCGGAGTGCCCGCAGTAGAACATCTGCATTCTACCATTACCCGAGCCTTCAAAGAGGCAACCACGCATTTACAACAAGCCAAGAGAAAATACAAGGAGAATGCTGACCTACATCGGAGTGAAGCACCTCCGTATCAGATTAGGGATCAAGTGTGGTTAGCTACCAGACATTTACCGCTCAAAGGGCCTTGAACTTTTAACCCAAAATATCTGGGACCTTATTCTATTACGGCAATAATTAACCCAGTAGCGGTTAAACTTGATTTACCAGCTAATATGCGAATTCACCCTGTTTTTCATGTGTCACTTCTGAAACCAGTGGTCCCCGGAACCCGACTACTCAAACCTCCAGAATCTATTCAAATAGATGGGGAACCCGAATTCGAAGTGAAGAACATTTTAGATTCAAAAATGTTTAGGTCAAAGCTTTTCTACCTAATTGATTGGAAGGGGTACGGACCTCAGGAGAGGTCGTGGGAACCCAGTGACCATGTGCATGCACCTCGATTAGTCAGGAAATTCCACCGACTCATCCCAAACAAACCAAAACCCCCGGAGGGAACAACCTTGGGAGGGGCCTTGGGGGGGAGTGCTGTCACGATGCCCGCTCCCGGGGAACCGGCTCAGGCCCTGCGTCCCCGAAAGCGGACATCAAGTCCCCGGGGAAGGTCCCAGCAACCCCTTATAGGGGCCCTTTGGACAGCGTCCTGGCGCCTATGGCGCCAGGCTCATAGAAAACCTCAGTCCTGGCACCATAGGCGCCAGGCTCTTTATGAAAGTGTTTGGGTGCACTTACCTGATGCAGACCATGCTGCAGAACCCCGGCCTCCTTGAGGCCTGAAAGGAACTACTTTACCTGTGGGACTCATTTACCACCCGGGCGTGGTCGGGGAAGGATACATACCTGATTGGAGGAAGGACACATTCTAGGAACTTCTTCCAAGGCTATTTAAACCACACCCGATCAGCCACACGTGCTTTGCGTTGTTCTGCATCTAGCAGCTGGACGCTCACCGTGTCTGCTCCTGCATCTTGACTTCTGCCACACCTGCCAGAATCCTGAATCACATGCAAAGGAAGGGAACAAGAGAACAGAAGAAGGAAAAGGCCTCACCTGCTAAATCTGCATCCCAGAGACATTTCGCCGACAATCCTGAAAAGGAAGACATTTATTTTTAAAAGCACATCGCATCGATCGCTGCAGCGCCGCATTCTACTCACCTTTACAGGGCGCCTCCATGTTCAGCAGCGACCATCCGGATTCGCAGTCGCACCCCCGCGCCTAGTGAGAAAAAGACAAGAACAAAGGTGAGAGAAAGAAGGGAAAAGGGAAGCTAAAACTCCATGTCAAGACTTACCTGTTGGGTCAATCCCTTTTCATTTTGGGTCTGCGCCGCATCCAGGCATTTTCGGACCCCGGCCCCTAAGGGGAAAAAGACATCAGCGTTAATGAGTGAATGACCAAAACACTCATTAAAGAAAAACCTGATTTCCACAAGGATTTCACCGCTCACCTCGGGTCGGTGCCTGTTCCCCGGCATTCCGTACCCCGGCCCCTATGGGGAAAAAGACACTAGCATTAGAACATTAATGCATGGACACAAGGGGAACCACTTATAGAAAAACTTACCTGGAAGCCAGGCAAGTTTGGTTCTCACCCATCCGAAAATCCAGTGACGTAACTGGATACCAACGCGCCCCTGCATCAGAAGCAGGATGGAGAGCTTGTCCTTCCAGACCCTAAGGTGAGACGCTACAGGGAAGCACAGAAGGGTTTTGAGGAGGGTGAGAGGGGTAAGTGGGAGGGCGATTGCATTACCCCGCAGACAGTTAACCCCCTATTCTCACCTACAGAAGGATACTTCTGCGAGTCAGACAAGCCAGATCTGGGGCTCGGTCCAGTCCGTCTTCCGAACCCTGCGCATCACCTTAGACGAGGTCACAGCAGCGCGAACCAGGCCAGCGCCCGCGTGGGAGTCAGGTGAGCGTTACAGCATGTTGCTAGTACCAGGGGAACTGGAATGGTGGGAAAAATGCATTTCTGGATGAAATATAAATGACACAGGCGTAAAACTTGGTGAAAATATGCGAAATAGTAGTGGGCATATGTGTAAATAATGACAGAAATGTAAATAGTATGTGTCGCCTAAAAATAGCGAAATTGTGCCCAAAAGCGATGATACCTCACACAGTGTTGGCGACGAGACTGTCCGATTCCCTTTGAAATATGGAATCTGCATATCTGTTTCTTATAATGGGGACTAGTATAGATTTGATGTTTTGCTCCATAAACTTATTTTTGTAAAAAGTAACTTTGGAGAAACAAAGGAAGTTATAAATGCACACACATAAAATGATGTAATTTTCCCTGAACCAATAAGCCTGGGGGGGAGGAGGGAACACCAGTAACGTGGCCTATTCTAGGATAGGAGTAACTCCAGAGTATTCCCCCCCCCCCTTCCTAGATTGTACAATCCTATGATGTCACTTTGGCCATATAAGCAGGAGACAGAGAAACACAGAAGATTCAAAAACTCGAAAAATCAGATCCAGGGGAAGCTGATTCCATCCACGCAGAACAACCCATCCAGATCCAGGCATACCCAATAATCCAAGGGGAAAGGAGGAAAGGCAGCTGATCCCATCTAGGAGAGCCCAGTGACCAGACCTTGTGATCCCATCTAGGAGAGCCCAGCTGTCCACAGTGCCAAGACCTTGCCTATCCGTCCCGCATCCCATCCAGGAGAGCCCAGCTGTCCCAGTGACCAAATCTCTTGACCCCGCTGTCCCAGTGACCAGATCCTTAGCCCCGCTGTCCAGAGACCTCGATGGCTGTCCAGAATTCCCAAACTCAAGAATATCTTGTAAGTATCATATCACCGAGTACCCAAAAACTGCATATCCCACTCTTTTACTCTTGCATCCTATTGAAATCCTATTAAAATTCCATCCAAAATCCCAAATTGCCAGTATCATCTGTTCAACTTCCCTTAGAAGAATCTGTGTTAGTCCATATCTGCTAGTGTTTTCCTTTTATAATTGTTTCGGTTATCTGTGTAAGTCCTTAGTACCATTTTAAAATAAATTAATGAATTCCCCTATGAGGAGGTACACAGTGCAAGCTGGTTAAAATTCAAAACTAACCCACTTGCGCACAGTGTCTTCCTTTAATAATATAGTCATTAAAATATAGCCTCAGTAGAACCTGTCATTGTGCAACAAAAAACGAATTTGCCCATGTAATGTGCTTTTCTCCAAATTCCGATTTGCACTTTTCCCAGAAAAACCCAAACATCATCCCATTAAGAATATTCCCTTTCCCTCAGAATCCTGTGTGATATGTGCCTTTGTTTCTCATCCAAAAACCGATTTCCAATTTTGACAGCTAAGCCCCTTTTCTTAGCAGCTTGTCATTTTAAAGCCTATGTAAAATAAGAGCTTCAATGCTGCCATGTGTGTTTTCTTCTGCATTGTTTTCCTCTCAAAATCGACTTCTTACCTGTGTCCACATTGAATTGGCGCCCCGCTCAGTAGTCTGTAAGCTTCCTTGTCTCTTTAGTGCCGCCACACGAATTTCTGTTCTAGCTATCATACCGCAATTGTAAACTAATGCACAAGTAACAAGTAAAATCTGAGGATGCCATTTTGCTCCTTTTGAAGGTTTTCATTTTCGTTTCTGGCCTCCCATCTTGGGGTGGTGGGCTGAATTTTAAATCTGATCTTTCCCTCTTCTTTCCGACTCATTGCCACTGCTTTCCATCCACAAAGAATTTAGTCAGCAGCTGTTTGGGGGACGTGTTGCAGGGGGAGTGCTTAACCTGTGTGCTATCTGTTATTTTGAAGAAAGGTGATTTTGTTTCCGTTTCTATTAAAGATTTATGTATCTTACGTTAGGGGTGTGAAGTAACTGTATTGTGAGATTTTTGTATGTATACTGCCACACAGCGGTGGCTGCGGCCCTAATTTTGATTTGCTTGATTTTCTTTGGATTCTAAAAATGTATAAATATTTCATTGTTAAACTCCGGCCTGGTTCATAATCCATTGCGACACAGGGTATTTGTTAAGGTGGGTGTGAGACGGGTTGAGTGCCTTCTCAAAGTAGAATCCAAGACTCAATAAAGATGAGTGTTTGTATTGTGCACCACATTCATTGTCAAGGGAAAGAGTCCCTGCCTGGAGTGTGCCGTATTCTAAAACCGTTACAAGTTTGAAAGAAGGAAAAGTGATGCACTCTGAATACTGTCAGGAGGGTAGTCTGAATAGTAAATAATCGCAATAGTTCAAGGATACTTGGTTTCAGCACAAAGGGGCAATGGGTCATAAAATGTCACTAGGGGTCTTTGGAGAAAGAACAGGGGAACAGAACCACAATGTACCTTGTACTTCTAGGTGTTCTTGGTGCTCAACTGGGAGACATCTGTGGATATCAGGTGGCAGGCAGTTCGGCGAGCAAAGCTGGATGGATTGCTGCAGGCTGGTCTACACAGCGGCTAACGTTCAGGAATCGTTGTCTAAGTTCTAAGTGCTGGTCGAGGCATCTCAGATGGCTTTAGCGACTGCAGCATAACAATAGTCATCAGTGCAGTCGGTTCCAGCTCAAGGGGCTTGACTGGCTCGCAAATGTCATTTAAGGCAGATGTTGGTAGATGCTTGTCGATGCACTCCTCCTAGCTTCTTCACTGGGCTTGTGTCGTCCTTCGAGGTGGATGGGCCAAGGCAGAGGAAAGTGTTACAGGCAGATGCCTTATCCTTCGTTTGGTTCAGAGACTCTCTGGCACTTCCCACCTAGGAGGCTTGCTGCAGAGCCTAGCAGGGCACGCTGTGTGCTGGCTGGGTACCGGTTCTGGAGCTGCTGGAGGGTCCTCTGGATTTGGTATCTCCCTCTAGTCCCTTGGAATTGTTTAGGGGAGGGAGCTTACTTCCATCTTGGAGGTCCTGTCCTTCCTTCACTGGCAGAAGTTGTAAAACCGACTGCACCTTCAGCCAGGGTCCAGTGATGAGTTCCTCCTTCTGCTCTGGTGAAGTCTTCAGATGATGTGCCAAAAGAGGGGCTCCATCCTCTTAAAGCCAAATGGATGACGGGGATTGGTGGTTCTAATGATACCTTAATGAACCAATCCTGGGTCCACACCAACAATCTTCTCTATGCGTGAGCTCATAACCAGAGTGCTTTGCAAAGAAAAGGTAAAGGGGTGAAAACATGTACTACTAAGCCCCACCCATCTTCCTGTCTATTGTGGGTCAAAGGGTCTCTCCAGTTAATGGAGCTCCCTGTAGTTCCTGATTAAAGCGGCAGGTCTCCCTTGGAGCTGCAGTGAGACAAGACTCTCTGGCCCCCCAAACCACATTCTCATACCTTCTCAATGGTGTCCCCCTGGTGGGATGACTACTGTAATACACGCATCCCCAGACATGACATTCCACTGTTAATCAATTCTGAGGGCGTAAGCTAGGTTCATGTTGACACAGTGCATATGAAAGGGTGTTGGAGTTTCCTGTCTCCTTTGTTAACCTCTGCAGCCAGGCCTTATGCAGGCCTGTTTGAATTAAACTCAGATTAGTATGTGAATGCTCCCACCAGCTACAGGGCTCAACAAAAGGCCAGGGCGGATCCATGGAGCCTTTGTTAGTTAATTAGGCTAACCATGTCAGTGGGAAGGTTTGACCCTCCCCCTTCTGGTGATGCATTGTGTGCCCCATGTCCGATCCAAACTAAATATGACATGGAGGGGAGGCAGACTGCGCCTGTAGGCTGTGTCCATCCAGAGTACATGGATCTATGCGTATGATGAGCATAGGAAAATGTGTGCAGTTTAGCCCCACACATTTTCCGGAGGTTGATCTACGAACCTTAAAATGTAAAAAAAGCCCAGGTGAGCGCACACCCACCGTGCGGATGCTCGAAGTCCTCCCAGACTTCACTCTTTATCTGCATATTCGTCTCTTGATATGATGGAGAGATCCGCCCCCAAGTCTGCCAGCATTTTAAGTGCTTAGCTGCCTGGCGCGTGACCATTCTTTTTGTTTTCTGCCATGTTAGCGCTTCACAGACTGAACATTTTCGGGTCATGTGTTTTTCTAGAGTCGTTGTTTGTGCTGCCCTGTGAAGCCTGCAGGCTTTGCTGGCTTCTGTGTATTGATCCTTGATTGTGCCCTTTGTGCATACTCTGCCCCATGCCTGGTACTTTCTGCATTGGAAACATTCTATTACTTGCAGTGCTTTGTGGGTGTCCTTTCTTTTCTGTGGGGTTTGCCTTTCTGTATAGCTCATATTGCCTTGGGAGGATAGCTCAGCGGCAACGTGCTCGCCTTGGAAGCAAGGTGACAGGTTCGATCCCCGGGTCCGCGCTTAGAAACCTCTGGGTATTAAGCGCATTATAAATAACCTATCATATCGATGGCGCGGCCTCTCGTATGATGTGCCTGTTCCATGTACTTGTTGTGCGGTTTCTTTGATGCTGTTTACCCACATCTCGACTCCCTCCAAGTAAGAATCTTTTCACTGCATCACATATTCTGATATGCCTGTGTTATAGTGGCAAGTGATGAGATGCCCAAGCAATGAACAATGGCCCTGATTCATGGAATTATTTGCATGTAAAACAGGGGTTTGCGTGCCATTCTGCCTGGAAATCCTTGTTTGACGTGTGGGGATTGTACGAGGGAGGTAGCACACCACAAAGACCGGGCGGATAATGCCACCTGAAAAACATGCCCGGGAGATGGTGATCAGCCTGCAGGGCACAGCTCATCACCTGTGGCAAAGAAATTGGGCATTATTCTCAAAGCACATCCAAATGTGCGCCTCATGATATGATCTTTATAACGCGCTTAACACCCAGAGGTTTCTAAGCTCAGACCCAGGGATTGACCCTGTGCTGCTCCGTGTTGTCGTGCTTTCAAGGCGAGCACGTTGCCGCACTTTCGGTTGCCCATTCTCAAACCATTTGTGCCTTTAAATGTACATCCCAAATTCACAAAATGGGATCCTCTTTGAAATGACCAGCAATGAGGCACATTCCAGGTACGGGAGGAGGGGGTGCACAAAGCATGACATAGTCATTTCTGACCCTGTCAAGCATTTTTCTTTTAGTTTGACAGCTGCAGTTTAAACCATGGCTGTCACACTTGCACTTCTATCAGCCAAACAGGGATAGAAATGCTTTGTTTCTGGTTTGTATTTCACAGTGACAGGCCAGTGAATTGGGCTTCCAGCACCGAAAAGGGGGCTCGGGACGCTTTCAAACGTTAGTGTTGCTGCCACGCTCCCGACACTAATGTATGCAAGGGAGTGCATTTCTGAAAAAGCGCATCTTTTGCACGGTTTTCATTTGCGTTAATGTTTGAGAACATGCCCCTTTGCCTTTTGGCATGTTTTT